>NC_085004.1:30330503-30350503 GCF_963854185.1 Sardina pilchardus | reverse complement strand
ACCGGCTCCAGCGTCTCGCTCTTCACACACCGCAGCCCGTTCAACCTGCCGATCGAGAAACACACACACACACACACACTGTTACGGTCAACTCCAATCCACTGACAAAGACTTTATTCTTTATCATTTAGACTTCATCATCACAGTCAACTGTTTGACCTACTGACCAATGTGGCATTGCAAAAGAAAGTCAGAGTCATGATTTAGGTATTGACCAAACAGAGCACTGTTTGAACAGGCACATTCTGGCTTAACACACTGACCACTGATACAGTAGCCACAGCACTTTTTGAAAGAGCCCCACTCAGGTTTCAGCTAACGATCTAAACACCACTTTTAAAAGGTGCTGTAAACCACGCTAGCATTTCCTGCTTTCCTGCAAACTCCCACAAAACTTGGCCTCTGCAGGAGTGCAGCCTCTCGTCACAGCGCTGTAAGCACACAACATAATTTACAGCCAGGAACATCACGCGTTGGTGCAAGGCTGGATTTAAAGTTCTGCTACTGATTACAGAAACACGGAGCATCCCAGGATATTTGTCAGGATGCCAAAACAAATTATTTAATAGTCCCACTTGAGTGGAATCTACTAGCCAAAACACTCACTTCAACCTGGGAAACAAACACTTATTAGCACTGTGATTTAAATGTAATTTACTGTAAAACACCTGATATTGCATTGCGTACTACGAACGATTCTGTTGACAAGAAAAAAAGAAAAGCCGATTAGCTTTCAACATGGAGGTCTGCAAGAGGGCCTGGTGTGGTGATGGGATTAAAGTCACACTGGTAGGCAAAATATGCCTAAGTCTACATCAACAGTCTTTTTTTAAAAAAGTCCGCACAGAGATTCCATCATTGTTGACCTCCCTACCGTAAAAGAACACAACAATGCACTTAAATGAAGGCAGACAGATGGCACCAGGCCAGTACATCTTGACTAGAACAAAACAACTCTGAGGACAGTTGAATGGACGAACGAGGTGACAGACAGACCGACAGACCGACAGGATAGCAACACACCAACGCAGTGCAGAATAAAGAGTGCACAGACACAGATGAATGACTCTGCCCACTTCATAGGCAGGGTAGAACAGTGGCTCCAGTGTTGACCCACTTGCCTGCGTCGTGGCGCTCAACGGCAGCTTTGTCTGCCTCTGCCTCGGCATTCTCAGCCTACGGAACCCGTGCGGTTCAGAACTCTCCATAAACTCTCTCCAACGCCACCTCAATCATCATCTGACACGCATCGCATTGCATCACATCGCTCATTGTTTGGGTCTGGGGGCCTCTGGGGCCTTTATTTGGAGGAGACGATGGGGGTGCTGTGGTATTGTGGTGGGACGTGGCGGTCAGGTCATACAAAGACCGGGGCTCTGGCTCTGTCTCTGGCTAGGCCGTCGTGGGGAAGGCTCGGTGGTTCTCCCCACCGTACCCGATCTCCTCCAGCTGCTCAAACACCAGCCGTAATCACGCCGGCGGGAAGCCTCAGAGGCGACGGTGAGCTCACCGTGAGCCCCTGGTGATGAGCGCCTTCGTGACACGCTGGTCTCTCTCTCTCTCTCTCTCTCTCTCTCTCTCTCTCTCTCTCTCTCTGCTCCATACGTGCTGAAGCATGTGGTGGAAACATCTGGTGCTTATGTAAGTGCTTCCTGGAATCATCTCAAAGCTGGCTGCTACCTTTAGGATCTGGAGTTCTGTGAACCTGAAGTACAAACGCCGCTGTAATCCTCCTAAGTACGGGGCCCCTAAATCTCTCCCTCACTCTTTAACTCCTCACTCACTCTGCTGTTCCAATGCACGCTCATGTTCAGTTCGACTTCCATTAGCCTAGCTAGCTCGCGCCAAGTCCCTGCCACCACCCAGCGGCCTTGGAACCGTCTAGACCAGCCTCTCTCTGTCTTTCTCTCCCCAGCCCTGTCCATCCCTGATGAAGTCCAGACGTGTTGTGGACGGAGACATCAGCGCTGGCTCGCGTTTACGAGGCGCTCTGCTGGTGTAATCCACTCCAGCTGTGGCACAGAACCCCAATAAATCCACAACCTAGTCTCCCAAAACAGAACAACCAGCTTACAAGGTGAAGAAAAGGGAGAGGGCAGAAGATCCAGAGAACAAAGGAATGGACAGAGAGAGAGAGAGAGAGAGAGAGAGAGAGAAAGAAAGAAAGACCCGATAAGCGATGGCTAAATCTCATTCCTCGGACGGAGGGCTGAGGAAGGCGAGGATTAAGAGGTTCATGAGACTCTGTCAGGAAGCTCACAGCCACGTCAGGGAGGGCTCTCAGAGAGAGAGAGAAAGAGAGAGAGAGAGAGAGAGAGAGAGAGAGAGAGAGAGAGAGAGAGAGAGAGAGAGAGAGAGAGAGAGAGAGAGAGAGAGAAAGAGAGAGAGAGAGAGAGAGCGAGCATGCATTTAGCCTCCAGTGAGCTGCCGGGCTCCCAACCGATCTCCTGATGGGCCCACTTATTACATTACCACCCTGGATTGAGTGCACATTATGCATGCAGAGACTGGCCAGAGTATTAACTGCAGGGCAGGAAACACAGTAAGAGGGGAAGTAAAAGGGTAACAAAGTGAGGGACTGAGAAATGAAGACTTGAAGAGAGAAAGAGAAAGAGAAAGAGAAAAACAAGGGAGGGTGGGGGGGTGAAGTGAGACCGAGACCGAGACCGAGACAGATGAAGTGTGTCCACTCAGGCCCACCGTAGGTCGATGCTCTTGAGGTGGCTCATCCTGGCCAGGGCGCTGAGCATCAGCGTCTCCACCTTGTTGCCGGCCATGGCCAGCCTGTCGACGGCGCTCAGCTTCTCCAGCACGGCGGGCACGTGGGGGAAGTCGTTGAAGGAGAGGCTCAGGCTGCCGAGCTGCGCCAGGCCACCCATCTCCTCCGGCAGGGAGCTCAGGTGATTGCCGTCCAGGGAGAGGGTCTGCAGGCTTGGAGAGCCAGGGAGGAAACACACACAGCGCAGCGTCAGCACAACACACACACAGGGCCGCATACAGCCATTTATCATACCGTTGAACCATCCACACATGAGAGTGCAGTACAGCAGCACATGTGAAATCCATTGGGCGGTGTTGTTGTCATGGTGGAGGCCCCTGCTGCTCGGATCCGACCCAACTGGGAGCGCTAACGCTGGGCTGTGCGCTAACGGGAGCGCTAACGCTGGGCTGTGTTTGAAGCTTGATTTCACCTGACTGCTTGACAAAAACAGCTGACCTTTTTTAGCATTTGCATTTCAGTGGCTAAATTAGACAGCGTGTGCAGAAAGAGCCCGAAAGGGGGGGATGTGAGGTGAGGGGCCCTTGCCTGGAATGAATGAATAAATAAATAAATAAATAAGTATATACTAGGCGGTAGCTGGAGCGGGCGAGAGTCTGGCGAAATCCAGACGACTCTGCGGCATAAAATGTCCCCTCATCAGTAGGCAAATTAAGTCATTATTCAACACCGTTATCATCTCCATTATCATACGCTGGCATTTCCCATCGCGCACAGGGAGAGAGCACTGCTCCGGGCCCGTCTTGTGACAGAGAGCGGCGCTCCTAACAAGACCAAGAAGAGCGGAAAAGTGGGAAATCAAACATGCTCAAATGTGGGGAAGGAGGGAGGGAGGGAGGGAGGGAGGGAGGGAGAGGGGGAGAGGGGGGCCGATACCTGAGAGGACTCAACTCACCTTAGCCTTTGGCTGGCCTCGCTTTTCTGTTCTACTAATGACTGTCCTTGAAGCAGCCAGCATATACCTCTCTCCTTGGATCTTGCACACGCGTCTGAGTGTTTAAACTGCACTGTGCTGAAGTGATGCGTGACTTTCCCCCAGGGCCTACTAAAGTGGGGCTGTGGTGTATGTTCCATAGTGCGTGTGTGTGTGTGTGTGTGTGTGTGTGTGTGTGTCTCACACCTCTGGAGGTTGCTGATGCGCTCGGGCACCGTGTGTAGGCCGTTGCAGGACAGGTTGAGCTCGGTCAGGGTCAGGATCTCACACACGGACTCGGGGAACACGCCCAGACGGTTGTGCGAGAGATTGAGGCTCTTGAGCTGGGAAAATCTGTGGGAAAGCAAAACACAAAGAACGTACAGGTGACATATTGACCGGGTGGTAAAAAACAGCTTGCGCTTCCTCTTTTCTGACACACACACACACACACACACACGGGGGGAGGACACACATTATAAACGCTGGCGGTCTCTCTCAGGTAACTCGTCTCGGGGCAAATGTGCGTTGGCATGCGCCCGTGTTCTCAGTAATTGGTCCGGTGGCTCCGGCGACCTCGTTACAATGGGCTGCTGACATTTTCACAGTCCTCTTCACGGATGGGTGACTAGCGCTGCCTCAGACTAGCGAACCAAGACCCCGAGCAGCCCACACACACACACACACACACACACACACACACACACACACACACACACACACACACACACACACAGACACAGACACAGACACACACACACACACACACACACACACACACACACAGCCCTACATGATCCAACTGACACCTACACATAATCTCTCACCAAACTGGTGATGTACACAGCGTTTCATTCTGTACAAAGTCTGCAGCCAGCAGCTACACGCCAGGATAGGCCAGAGTCTAGAGCCTGAGAACCTGGCCAAGCAATCGGTACACAGACACACACACACACACACACACACACCTCACACACACACACACACGCACGCACACACACACACACACACACACACACACACACACACACACACACACACACACACACACACACACATAGCCCCTTTCCTCTGCACCATCTCTGTGGCTCGCTTGTGGCCGAGGGCTGGGTAAGTGCATGGTAATGAGTGTAGCCATGCAGAAGAAATGAGCGGTAATGGCCGCCCTCCTCCCTCCACACACACACACACACACATACATACATTCACACACACACACACACACACACACACACACATACATTCACACACACACACACACACACACACACACACACACACACAGGCGCACACACACACACACACACACACCACCCCCCACCTTCCCCCTGTCAGCCTGTCCACCGCCCCTCTCCCTAGCATCCTGTCAGCCATGGAGGTGGCTGGCCAGCCTGAGCCTGAGTCACAGCATATGTTTGAGTTCAGAGCGTATCCTCCCCTGCCTCTCCCAGGCACTCCGGCCCGCACCACCACCCAGCTCCACCCAGCTCCACCCCACACCACCCCCCTCCTCAGCAGACCACAGCGCCTACGACAGGGGCTTACTAAAATATACTGCCAGGGTGGAGGGAGCGAGAGACAGACAGACAGAGTACGGAGGGAGGGAGGGAGAGAAAGAGAGAGAGCTGACGTGAGAGAGGTAGAGAAAACAATATAGGGAGAGCATGAGAGAGAGAGAGACAGACACACAGAAAAAATGAGGTTGACAGTTGCGGAGAGGAAGAGAGAGCGAGTGAAAAACTGAGGGAGAAGGGGATGGATGGGGCAGAGAGAGAATGCACTGAGAAGGAGAGAAAGATGACAAAAGAGAGCCACAGGGAAATGGAGAAGGATGGGAGGGAGCAGAGAGGGAGAGAGAGGGAGAGAGAGGGAGAGAGAGAGAGGGAGAGAGAGAGAGAGAGAGAGAGAGAGAGAGAGAGAGAGAGGGCCAGGCGGAAGGGGAGAGTGAGAGCAGGCGAGGTGTAACGATGTGTAAAATCACTCCGTGTCTGTCAGAAGGAGTTCCTCACTCTCACTCGTGTGCCCTCTGCTCAGCCCCCCTCTCTCTCTCTCTCTCTCCTCTATCTCTTCTCCTCTATCTCTCCTCCTCTCTCTCCCTTTCTGTCTCACTCCTCTGTCTCCTCCTCTCCCTGTCTCCCTCCCTCCCGCTCTCACTCCTCTACCTCTCCCTCCCTTTCTCTCTCACTCCTCTTTCTCTCCTCCTCTCTCCCTCCTCCATCTCTCCTCCTCTCTCTACCTCCATCTCTCCCTCCCTCTCTCCATCCCACTCACACACATACAAATAACCCACTTACAGCTCGGCCTGGCTCTAATGACGGCCTGGCAACAATAACACGCCGCGGCTAGTTGATGATTAACATTTAATAGCGTCGTCTCTTGTGCGAATGCCCACTTACGACTCGTTTTTAATAGGTCCTGTTAGCGTGCGGGCGTGGCGCTAAGTGTCTCTGCTGACCCACGGAGGAGGAGGACACTTGGGCCACTCTGCCCGGGTCTCCTCCATTAGGACAAACACACACACACACACACACACACTTCTGAGTGAGCGACCGCAGAAGGCTCCACCCAGAGCTCCGAAACATTAGGGCCGAATCTCGAAGCCCGAGCGAGCGCCTGTTGCCTCTTACGCAAGGTGCAGCCGAGCAAAACACTTTGCGTTTCCGACATCTTAATGTAGCAACGTACACAACATTACGCAAGGCGCAGAGCGTGTCTCTGTCGACGCATCCAGCGATGCGTGTCGCGGATGTGTGTCAAACTGTCAAAGCTTGTTTTGCTCGCAGTTTGGTCAGAGCCGGGGACCCGTACCCAATCAACAGGATGCTATTGTGTGCTTCAACCTCACGGCTCCGTTATGCGGCACACGCGCACACAGAACCGTGTATGAGCAAGATCCCCTGAGGGCTGCAGCTTTTTTCCTATTCATTTCCCCCTGCACCTTTGCAGATACACTCTACTGCAGAACACGTCCAAAAGAGGAGCTCTCGCTTCAATGACAGGCACATGTACTATATAGGTGTAAATATATTCCTCTTCCCAGGGTGTCTTACTTCATATGCGTGAGCAACACCGTAGATCTAATCAGCATAGTATCTAACACCTTGTGCAGCATCCTACAGAAGCCTGTCTATGGGGAACAGAGTAGATGATAGGGTGTAGTTGAGAGCCAAGTACAAACACTAGTGGATCAGCTCAATGCTCACACATGCCATGCTATAGCTATAGCTCATGCACCAGAAATGTAGCTTGTTCCCAGACTTTGCACTTTACCCATGGTTTAAATTAGGACCATCTTTGCTTCTAACTCCCTGGACACCATCCACAGGGGCATGTAGATCCAGGCGGTGCTTGGGCCAGCGTGGGCTGCCCTTACCTGGTTAAGTTGAGCAGGCCGCCCGGCCCCTCCAGCCTCAGGAAGTTGTGCCGGAGGTTGAGGTGCGTGATGTCCTGGCTGTAGAACAGATACTCCGGCACCTCCTCCAGGCTGTAGCAAGACAGGTCAACCAGGCTAATGGTCTGAGACACCACCTGGAGGATGGAGGAAGACACACACACACACACACACACACACACACACACACACACACACACACACACACACAATGACTTGGGATTAATAGGTGAGCAACAAACATTTGAGGTCATGTTATTCTCTGTCTGTGTCCATTTGGTGGACTGAAATGGGCCAAGATGAGTCAATGATTCTCGGGGACTTTTCCAGGAAAGGCTCCATGTGTCTTTACTGCTCATAAATGCCCAGTCATTCACACATGAGTAAGAGTGGCAGGAGTGAAACAGAAGCTGTTGATGTCCATGCAATCATCAGCCAGGGGTCCAGACTACAGGCCATGTGAGGACCCTGTGATCTGCACTCAGTCAAAAGAGGCTGACGAGCCCTCTTTTCATTAGAAACATGCACACGTGTGTGTGTGTGTGTGTGTGTGTGTGTGTGTGTGTGTGTATGTAAGTGAGTGTGTGTGTGTGTGTGTGTGTGTGTGTGTGTGTCCATATCTGCAGGTCTCATTTCCATTTACTGTGGAAGAGTCAAGACAATGATTTCCAGCGTGTTTCTCCCGAAGTTTCCGTTCAAGGTTTACCGGATGCTCTTGTATTTGTCAAGACCTGCACCTCCCTCCCCCCCCATCCCCCTCCATCCCTCTCCTACTTCGGTGATGATTTCTACATGAAGACATCTACAGCAAATACACCTCCAGCTGGCCAGGAAGGCAGCAATTTCTCGGCGGCTGGAGCAGTGACATCAGCTCTGCTGAGATTATCTGGGAGAACACAGCCGTTTACGGAGGCAGACTCCGGCAGCTCGCTGAGGCGTGCGGCTTGCTGTTGCATCACCGCCTCTCTGGCCCGCGCGCGCGCCGCGCCTGAGCCTGAGCCTCGGTGGCGCTCTGTGAACACTGTACGGCTTTGAAGTCGGCCCGGCGAGGAGGCGGGAACCGAGGCCGCAATTCACACAAGCGCGCAGTTGTTTTTCTTCCACAAGCAAGAAAGACTGACCAAGAGATAAGAGGAAGGGAGAGAGAGAGAGAGAGGGGAGTGAAAGAGAATCAGAGAGAGAGAGAGAGAGAGGGGAGAGAGAGAGAGGGAGAGGGAGAGAGAGACTACCGGTAAGAGGGCGAAAATGAATTTTTTGTTAAGAGACAGAAGGTGGGGATGAAAGAGAGGGAAAATAGGAGAAAAATGGAGAGAAAAAGAGAGAGGCAGGTAGACAAATAGAAAAGAGTCAAGAGATATGTAGTAATGGGATAGAGAGGGAAAGAGAGGGGGGAGAGAGAGAGGGAGGGAGAGAGAGGGGGATGGAGAGAGAGGGCAAGACTGCAGGGAAGCAATGAGTGCTGCGTGCCTTGTGTCTGAGGGAGTAAGGGGATAGAGAGAGAGAGAGAGAGAGGGAGAGAGAGAGGGAGGCAGAGAGAGGGAGAAAGAGAGAGAGGGAGAGAGGGAGGCAGAGAGAGGGAGGCAGAGAGAGAGAGGGAGAGAGAGGGAGAGAGGGAGAAAGAGAGAGGGGGGCAGAGAGAGAGGAGGGAGACTGCAGGGTAGCTGAGAGTGCTGTGTGTCTGGGCGTGGACAGGCTGAGCTGCAGTCAGACGGCTTCATCACACACTCACTCAGTCCTCCTCCACAGCTCACAGCACACCAGCGGCCACAGCCATCCTAATCAAAGACACACACACACACACACACACACACACACACACACACACACACACACACACACACACACACACACACACACACACACACACACACACACACACTTGTGCCCACACACTTTTGACTGCTTTAAACATGCTTTAATGCCTATATTCCGCTGCATCTATATTTTGTGATGAAGCAGTTCAGGGCAGATTCCCCAACTTCACACCATGCAAGTGTTACCATAATCCAAACTAGCAATCCAAAATGAGAGCTCCGCGTGTGTTGTTTATTTCCAAATATACATTGCTACGCCTTGCAAAGTAACGCGTGAGTAAGGCATGTTCCCAGGGCCTGATATTACACCACATTAACACTTCTCCTTTTCAAAGCAGAAACCTCTCTGTGCTGCTGGAAGCTGAAGTGACCTGCAGAAGGCCCTTTGCTGGCCGAATGAACCTCCCAGCGCAGCAGAGGCAGAGGCCCAGCCTACAATTACAAAGGGCTCAATTCCACATACACACACACACACACACACACACACACACACACACACACACACACACACACACACACACACACACACACACACACACACACACACACACACACACACACACACACACACACACACACACACACACACACACACACACACACACACACACACACACACCCCTTCCACCATGCACAGAGGATGCAAAAACACCCACCCATGAGCAGAATTGAAAGAGAAGGGCACATGATTCATGCATGATGGACTGGCATGTGCCCCCCCCACACACACACGCACACATCCCTCTCCTCAACCCCTCTGTCTCTCCAGATAACCTTTCTCCTGTTGACGGTGTAGCAGTAGCAGTGTCCCCCTCCCTGATGCCCTCCCTCCCTCCCCATCTCTGGAGCTCCTTCCTCTTCCTCTTCCTCCAGCTCGTCTGGGGCAGCGGCTCTCTCCACTCTGTCTGCCCAGCTCCTGACTCACCAGCCTGGGCATGATAATTGGCTCTTCAGTGCCTGTGCTCTCCTGGGTCTCTCTCCCTCTCTCCCTTTATCTCTCTCTCTCTCTCTCTCTCTCTCTCTCTCTCTCCCTTTCTCTTTCTCTCTCTCTCTCCCTTTCTCTTTCTCTCTTTCTCTCTCTCTTTCTCTCCCTTTCTTTTTCTTTCTCTCTCATGCCTCAGCTGAGGCATTCACAGGCATTCAGAGCTCGTTAGGGCGGAGAGGAGGAGGTGAAGGAGAGGGGGAAAGGGAGGGATGGAGAGAGGGATGGAGGGGTGGAGAGAGGGAGGGATGGAGGGGAATGTAATTCATTACCCAATCAGAGACACAAGAACATGACTAGAACAGAGTGGACGTGGAGAGGCAAAGAGGGAAGATAAGCCATTAGTCGCCTCTCTCTCTCTCTCTCTCTCTCTCTCTCCCTCCCTCTCTCCCTATCTTTCTCAATCAATGTGCAAGACAATCACCCACCCACGTACACACACCCCCACACACACATTCTCGCTCGCACACCCACACCCACACACTCTCTCTCTGTCAGTGTAAGAAAGCACTTCCCAAACTTCAGGTGAAACAGCTGTTAAACCAAAGCTGTCCTCTGTAGGTGGTCCAATCCTGGACAACACAAGCAATCAACAAACCGCCCCCAGTCTCTGCTCCTCTACCTCCCACTCCCTCCCTCTCTCTTTCTACTCCTCCTCTCCCTCCCTCTATCTTTCTCCTCCTCTCCCTCCCTTTCTCTTTCTCTTCCTCTCCCTCCCTCCCCCCATCTTCTGGAGATCTGACTACATGGCCAGCCTTCCTGGTCGGACTTTATTTCCCCTAATGAGATAAGATAAGATGGGGGTGAGAGGTGAGTGGGTGTTGGCGCGGGCAGCCTGGCGTGTGGGCGTGTGGGCGGACCAACCTTCGATGCCTGCCGATGCCACCGCTGGTAGTCTGCCAACGTGTCGAAGTTCACAAAGTAGGTCTGTGCCTGTGGCCCCGCCGAGCTGAACATCAGACAGTGCTGTCGTCTTTTCACCTCCTCCACCTGAACACACACACACGTACACACACATGTACACACATGCACACACACACACACACACACAGACACAGACACAGACACAGACACAGACACAGACACACACACACACACACACACACACACACACACACGCACACACACACACACGGCACAAGGTTGGTTGAAATGACACTGGAAGTTCAAGTGGCTCAAAACAAGAATAAAGGATTCAAAGGTTGAACATCAACTTGTGCAATGGATAGATTTCATTCATTATACATGAATTCTACTGTAGGTTACTAATGTGTATGCCATTAAATGTAAGTGTTACATTTCTGTTCTAGTCTGGCGTGTTGTGTGCAAAACATGTTTATGATGGATCTTCATATTTGTGAGATCTTGCCCCAGTGTGTGTCTGTGTGTCTTGCTGAAGCGTGCGCTTTCTTATCCACTCTCTTCTGTTGCCATGTGTTTGCGCATGTTGTGTGTGTGTGTGTGTGCAAGTATTTGTGTTTGTGTGTGTGTGTGTGTGTGTGTGTGTGTGACTACACATGAGTGTTCTCGTCTGCAGCTGTGTTGTTGTATCTGCTCTGGACCCGGGGAGGCTCTGACCCCTCGTGTGAGTAGTGGATGGAGAACAGAGAGAAGAGAGGAACCCCCCGTGCACCCATCCACCCACCCATCCACCCACGTCCCCCACCCCTCCACCCTCCACCCATCCACCCTCGTCCCCAGCCCACACGTGACCCCCACCCCCCCTCACCTTGCCCCCCACCAGGGGGAGGATGTGCATCTTGCCGGTGAGGGAGTCTTTGACGGAGGCCACGATGAGGCAGGTGCCGCACAGGATGACCTGCCGCTCGGCCCACTTGTGCAGCTGCGTCTTGCCCTTGCGCACGTTGAACACCCCCTTCAGCAGCGTCCGCTCCTGCTGGTCCGCGTTCACCGGACGCTCTGAGGGGGGTGGACAGATGTGTGGACACACACACACACACACACACACAAACAGACACACAAACACACACACACACAAACAGTACAACAGTTTGGTCAGAAAGTAAATCAAGCTGCAAGCTGCACATGCGTACAGTACACACACACTAGGGCCAGCAACTAATGATTATTTTCACAGTCGATTAATCTGTTGATTATTTTCTCGATTACTGAACTGATAACTGATTAGTTGTTTGATAAAATACACTGGAAAAAAAGTTTATCATCTGTTTCCCAAATGTTGCTCATAATAAGCCCAAGATCATGTCCTCAAATGCCCCGTTCTAAAGCTGGAAATATTCAAGTTTAAGATAAGCTTTATTTGAAGCTATAACCAGAGAATTTTGAAGCATTTTCCTTACAAATGGCACAAACTGACTAACTGATTACCAAAATAGTTGCTGATTAATTTCAGAGATGACAATTTATCACATAAACAATTAATGTTGCAGTCCTAACACACACACACAAAACAAAGGCATACACATACAGTATAGTGTACACACACAAAACAAAGAAACACACATACAGTATACTGTATGAGCCAAGAGATAAAGCAGGGTATTGACTGTTGATACACACAAAGTACACTAAGTACAGTCAATGAGACATAGCATTGAAACTATTGACTCCTACATTAAGGTGTATGGTTTACAAAACCACTTAGACACACACACACACACACACACACATCCACCCCAGGATAGGCATACAACATTTAGACCCACATATGCTTACACAAAGTGATCTGGAAACAAAAAACCTCCCCCATGGGGTGAGGGACACGATTTGAATAGAATGTGTACACACTCACACTCACACGCACACACACACATACTAACACTCACACGCACACAGACACACAGACACACACACACACACACAAGCTAATTAATACCATATGCAGTGTGCACCAGGGGCTTGCTCAGTAGGGGAGGAGGAGGGCTATACACAGCCTGCCAGCAAATGATGTCACCTGCACTGGTCAGCTCACGGTGACACAAACCCTTTGCGCTGTCATCAAGGTCTGTGCGTGGGTGTATGTGTGTGTGCATGTGTGTGTGTGTGTGTGTGTGTGTGTGTGTCTGTCAGGAAGTGTACGCGTGCCTGTGTGTGTGCCTGATGTGTGTAATCAAATACAGGTCAGTCGGGTTCGAGCAGCCTAAGAAAAGGATGGCCGATCTTCAACTGGCCAGCGAGTGATAACATCATGAGCACCTCATAGGCCCCCACACCCCCATCTCTTAATCTCGCCGCACAAAGCAGTCGGGGCGCACACACACACACACACACACACACACACACACACACACACACACACACAAACACACACACACACACACACACACACACACACGTATACACACACACACACACACACACACATAGTCGGGGCAAATCTGCTGCTCCCAGAGCCTGCTCGCTGCACAGCCACATCCAGAGCGGATCGCTCCCTTGGACAGGGTTTTACTGCCTGCTTACATCATGCCCCTTGTGTGTGTGACAACATTGTTAGGCGGGTTCAGCCTCTAGCCAGAGATGCGTGCGTCTGAGTGTGTCTGTCTGACATGCCTGTTTTATCAGAACAACATCGAAAGGAGCACAAGAGTGCTCTCAGTGCAGTTTTTTTCTCCGTTGACCGTTACGGCCCCCAAAGTCCATCACCAGGGCATCCAAAGGCTCCGGGAGGGTTGAGAACGATGCGCAGTATTGGCTGACAGGAGGTCAGTCGGGGTCACTTAAAGACCAGCTTAGCCAATAGCCATGCTGCTCTGATTGTGTTCAAGAGGGAAGTGCTCGGAGAGAAGTGCTAAATCTTTTATGTTTGTGAACAGGCACTTCCTCCTAATCCCCTGCTCAAGCACTGAAGTAAATATCAGACGCTGAATCACACAGAGAAACTCCAAAAGTATCTCAGTATAATCTCACTCCCCCAAACACACACCTATATACACGCTCTCTCTCACACACTCACACACACACACACGTTGCGCAGGGGTGGAGTGAGATTTGGACTCTCTCCAGCGATGGCCTAACCCAGATGCATCAGTCATGGTGAGGAATGAGCCCGGGCTTTTGTCACATTAAACTCCCCTCTTTCAATCTAATTATGTTTGGAGCTTCAGCTGGGACTCTGAAGGACACATCAAACAGGGGGGGCGCCCGCGCCAACACCCAAAGTACACTCAGGTTAATTGCCAGCCTTAGAAGCACAAAGGACGCTCAGTTGCACACACAGACAGACACACACACACACACACACACAGACAGACACACACACACACACACAACTTTCATTTCTCTCCTATGGTGAATTTCATCTCATAAGACATGTGGTGTGATATGGCTCTTGTTAATAGCTCATGTCAGACTCCCAGGAGCTGACATATCGACCGTCTGCGATCTGCTCTCCCGACTCGGACTCAGGGAGGGTGGTGGGGTGGGTGAGGGTTGTGGGGGTGCGTGACGGGTGGATGAGAGGCGTGTGAGGGGGGGGGGGGGGGGGGGGGGGGGTTGGTGAGAAGGTGCCAGGCGGCCGTTTGTCTCTCGCACGCCACGGCTGTCTGAGGGCACCAGCACGCGGAGCCTCTCTGTGACAGAGGAGCTGGAGAGCGATGAAGAGGGATGGCTGACCCGCCGGCCTCTGGTGCGCATTCAAGAGGATCTCACGGCCCCACTGCTGCCCAGCTACGGCTCCACCGTTTTTCCACTGTGAGGGCATGTGTGACTGTGGGACTGTGTGTGTGACAGTGTGTGTGTGTGTGTGTGTGTGTGTGTGTGCTAGACTGTGTGAGGGCTAACGACATGCAGTACCAAAGACAAGGCCTCAGGGCAGTACAGGGAGACTGGACAGCCTACTAGGCTACATGATAATACAGCCATTGTCATGAATCAGTAACCATCAGACAGTCACAATGCCGGACAGACATGTAGAATGGAAAATCATTGTCTTTCAGCACAGCATAGAGAGATGAACACATCTATGAGGAAAACAAAACTTCTCCCTTAAAGAGTTTTTCCTTTTCCCTTTTTTTTTATAGTCAGACCCTGGATTTCATGGGAACAATACAGCAATGACTAAAAGGAATAATCCTTATCATCACCCTCTTTGGCATAAAGCTCAAAGACAACCTTCAAAAGCTTTTCAGCAAAAGACAGAGGCACTGTGTCCGTTATCACCAACTCTTTTTGAAATGGATTTAACAGGAAAAAATATGTTTTTAAGAAATGTGTAAGCTCTTCAGCCATTCAAACACTAGTGGCAGCACTAGACGTGCGTATTCCCTGAGCTCGGAGCACGCAGGAGCTGCGGAAGAGAATCAAGGACAACAGCCTTTTACTTTTCAGCTATTTATACACACACCAGTTACGCAGCACGCACACACACAAAAAAGAGAGTCCTTCAAATCAAATTTACGTCCTTGACCTTTTTTCACTATCCTGAAGGATGTCAACAAGCATTTCTAAATTGGACATCCCCCTGGACGGCCCAGTCTGAGTAAAGAGGAGGAGGGGAGGGTTGGGCTGTGCCAGGCTGACGGAGAGATGAAGTAATTGCTGTAACTCAGCAGAGGAAGCCCCTTGGGCCAGGATGGAGAGCCCTCTGCCTTGGAGATACTGCCAACCGATTGGGCATTGATCTTTAGACCTGTGCCAAAGAAACCCCACATTCATTCATGTATTTGGTCAATGGCGGTTGTTTGCTACAAGTAGTTGCTTTATCTGTGACATAAACATGGCTGGCCACACACACATGCAGGTGAGGTGAGGCCAAAACGTGAGGCCAAAGAACTCAGCCAAAGGAATGACCCTTTGTTTACTTTTTTAAGGTATTAGCCATTAGCTAACTTAAACGTGCCCATAAATATAAAAAACTAAATATCTTTGGCCACTGCTCAATAAATAAGCATGAGTTGCCAGGCCCATAACAAGCCAATCACCGGATGATTTATAGGAGCCACTCCTTTCACAGCACTAGCGTCCACAGCCCCCGGCAGCGGCACCCTTCCAGAGAGTTCTGGAACACAGGTGCTGCTGCCGGCCCAGTTCTACAGTAACCGAGCAGGGCTCTCAGAGTGACACAGACGGCGGCTACGGTGACACAGCGTTTAGGGTGACACCGCCGGCATCTGCTCGAGTGTCTGGCACTGCGGCGGCAGGGGCCCGGATGTGAGGTGAGCAGGACCAGGACCGGGCCCTGCAGCCACAGCTAGAGAGGGCGAGGGGGAGGGAGGGAGAGAGAGAGAGAGAGAGAGAGAGAGAGAGAGAGGGGCTAAAAGAGGGACAGAGAGAGAGAGGGAAGGCTGAGAGAGGGACAGAGAGAAAGAAAGAGAGAGAGAGAGAGAGAGAGAGAGAGAGAGAGAGAGAGAGAGAGAGAGAGAGAGAGAGAGAGAGAGAGAGAGAGAGAGAGAGAGGGCATGTCTAATTGGGTTCCCGGCTGGCACGGCCACCCGGACTTCCGCTACTGAGAGCCTGCCAAAACCGCAACGACAAGTGACGGATCACAGGATCTCCTCGCTGACCTCCCTCCCTCCCTCCCTTTCTCTTCCTCTCCCCTCTCCTTCCCCCATACCGCAAACTCTCTCTCTCTCTCTCTTCTCCCTCCCTCCCTCCTTCCACGGTTCAGCTCAGCCCTAGTGTGCTGGTGACAGCAGAGCTTGGCTGGGTGACCGAGGTGAGGTCTTACTTAGAGGGCCACTGCTCCATGACGGCGTTAATCAGACTGGAAATGAGCTGAATGAAAACGAAAGGCTTTTCACCCCCACAAACAAGGACTGTGTGCTCTGGCTGTGGAGAGAGGAACACTTGAGTGTGAATTTGAATCATGTTACTAAATATAGGGGTACTTCAGCAGAAACATGCTGAGATTGTGTGAAAGTGACGTGTTGCGTTGTGTGTCCCTCTCGTGTGGACACTAGCTCTGTGACTAAACAAACAGTGGACAAATTGCAAGGAGCAGCATTTCATTTGGCAGTGCAGTCGCAGGGTTCATTAGGGCCAAATGACACTTTGCTATCGGAGACATCCTCACCAGAGCCTGGTGGAGCAGGAGATGCCTACAGTAGTCATCGTCCAGGCACTGTGCTAAGCGAAGAGACTGCGTCATTTTCTCCGGCTATAACTTCATGAAGCTGAGCAAATGCTTTTTTTCCCCTTTCTCTGGTCTACTCTCCATACAAGTCCTCAGAAAAGAGGGAGCAACAGAGGCACTGAAGAAAAGCATAGAGGGCCCTCTTTAAAAAAAACCAACACTTTCATATTTTCTTTCTCCTATGGAATTTGAAGTCCTCCCGAGTCCAAACGGATCTTCTTTTAGCAGCTGGCTCTCCGCTGGCTCCAGACGGCCGATGCCCTGAGATGATTTGACTCCCATGGGGAGCAGCCTGACTGGAGACTCCTCAGGATTGACAGTAATGAATAGCGGAGCATGTTTGAACTGGGTGAGATTGCCGAGATTAGGCCGGATGCTCAGGGGAGAGTGGACATGGGTGGGGGGGGGGGGTACAGTCTCAACTTCCAGACCAGGGCTCAGAGCAGCTTGCCATTTCAGCAATAATAAACACATTATATAAAGACCCCCTTCAGTGACATACTCATCAGCCCTTCATAAGCCATGGCTGCTTTTGAGGCAATCCAATCAAGCTTCAAACGAGCCCCGATTTCCTGTCACGGGTCAGAACAGACGGCTCTAAGACCCCCCCTGACCCCTGCGGAATGATCAGGGCACAGCCGAGGAGCTCAATTCCAGCACTTTTTAGTTCCCTGGCACCACATGTTTCCACAGTCATGGCTCTCAGAACCCCCCCCTCTCCTCCCTCCTCCCTCCCCCCTGCTCATCAGCTTGCTCTGCTGGCGCATGACTGTGGCTCATAAGTCGCGGGTTAGCATTGCTAATGCTAAAACAACAAAAGGCAAACGAGGACGGGCGGCAGAGAGGATTTGAAGAGAGTCTGGTGGTGAGTCTGCAGCTGCATAATTCACATGGGACTCGAGTCACACACACACACACACACACACACACACACACACACACACACACACACACACACACACACACACATAAACCTCTGACCAGTGGTCTTCCCTCTATTCTTCTCAACCTCCCATCTCCTGCAGGATCTGACCCCACCAACGCACCACCCAACCCCACCTCAGCCCACTCTATTGTGCTCTCCATGATGCAGCGGCGGGGCCACGCCTTGCATTAGCATCCAGCCGTCTCTCTCTCTCCCCTGGTCCCCCTGCTCAGAGCTGCGCCACTGCTCCAGCACTGCACTCTTTATTTAGTTGTCATCTTCTTCTGTGATAAGCTGGCTGCTGGCAGATCAATAACTCATTAGGAGACTAAACCCTGGCCTGGGATGATTTATTTCACTCAGAGTGCAGGGCTGCTGTGGCTCCGGATGGATTCAGAGTGTGTGTGTGTGTGTGTGTGTGTGTATGTGTGTGTATGAGTATGTGTGTGTGTGTGGGACTATGTATTGGGGAAGATGGGGAAAAATGTGTGTGTAAGGTGACATGCAGGTAAATGCGAGGGGAATGTGAATATGCTTTGGCAAGAGCGTTAAAATACAAGCCTGTGGGTGTTGATATATAGTATGTGTGTGAGTAGTCATGTGTGTATAAGAATGTGTGTGTGTGTGTATGAGACAGAGAGAGTGTGTGCGTGCATTTGTGTGTGAGGGAGAGAATGTGTGTGTGTGTGTGTGTGTGTGTGTGTGTGTGTGTGTGTGTGTTTGTGGTGCACGTACAGCGGGGGTCCGGTCCCGAGTTCCAGAGGAACACCCAGCCAGGGTTGTGTGGAGGCGGGCCAGCAGCACGGCACTGCTCCGCTCTGTGGGGCCCCGTGGAGCGGCAGCTGCACCGACTGACCCCTGGTCCCCCGGCCCTGGAGCTGTGTGCGTGTGTGTGTGTGTGTGTGTGTGTGTGTGTGTGTGCGCGACTGTGTTTTCTTAAAGAGCCTCACTTTATTAAGTCAGCATTTATTAAGGTTCTCTAGCCGCATGTTTGCTCTCCTCTAATCCTCACGCCATGGCTCTCTCTCTCCCTCTCTCCTTCTCTCTCTCCCCCTCTCTCTCTCTCTCTCTCTCTCTCCATATATCTCTCAGCAAGGGGCAGGGCTGGACTCAGATTTACAAATTTGTTTGGAGTGAAAACACTGAGGCGTAACTGCTTTAATGAACTGCACAACAACATCAACTTTGAAGTTTTCTTTCTTTTTTTTGAATGGCGTTCTTTGTAAGCAACTTGCAACGTAAAAACACAAGCCATCTGAATACTGGTAAAGGAAGCCTTCAGCATTTAAATTGAGATCATGACCTGCATTATTAGGAGCTAACAATGTACTGCAGCAGGTAATGGCTCTCGTCATCTGAAGATTATGGTTGCTATAGGAGACATCCAGTTCATTCAGTCATTCCAAGCCTATAGGGAGATCCTGTTATACTTAGCAGTGCAGAGGAGTTTAACACTGACGAGCCCCATGGGCAGGCCAGGCTACAGATGTCTTACACGACATTATGGGATAGATTTCAGTGCGGTCAAGTCGCCTCTGGAGAGTCAGTGTCCTGTCGCTGCGCTGTGTCCAGGCACTGGCTATCGCTTCCCGCCATCTCGCGGAGGCCCTGTCCAGATGCCAGGGGGGTGCCAGGAGTTGGCTGCGGTGTTCGCTTCTCTCTGGCCCTCCCGCTTTCCCACGAGCGGACAAAGCCGAGGGGGAAATCTCCCAAGCCCTGGCCAGCTCCAGGGGCCATCGGGCAGCCAGGCTCCCACTGGGGAGAGGACGGGAGGGGAGGGGAGAGGCCGGAGGAGGGGAGGGGGGGGGCGGCTGTCCCGGTGCCCAGTGAGCAAAGCGAACAGAGCAGAGCACTGCTCCCGATGACTGGAAATGAGCGAGCTGGACAGGCCGTGCCGTACTGTGCTGGACAGAGAAAGAAAGGCCATCGGGGAAGAACAGAGACTGCCACGCAACTGCCACCGCCACCGCCACCACCACCACCTCCACCACCACCTCCCACAGGGACAGCAGAGGGTGTGCGTGACGAGCGTTTTCACACCGCCCCTCCCAGTGAGATCACACTGACTGCCCCACACGCACGTGTTTGAGGGTGAGACTAGACTCAATATGTTTGTGTAAACGAGAATCAAAAGTGTACAAGTTC
>NC_085004.1:30300503-30328003 GCF_963854185.1 Sardina pilchardus | reverse complement strand
CACGCACGCACGCACGCACGCACGCACGCACGCACGCACGCACGCACGCACGCACGCTTTGCCATTTCAAAGACTGTGAGAACAAAAAAAAAAAAAAAAAAACATCGCTGTGCTAACGTCTCAGCTGTACGGACAAGTAGGAACGTTTATGTGAGCAAGGGGGAAACACACAAGGGTAAACACCCTGGTTCCACTAGCTCCAGCTCCAGCTCCAGCTCACTCCAGTTCAGTCAGGGGTTTGTTGGAAGGGTGCTGGAGTGTAGCGGCCAGGGACATGGACACGGCTCTGGGCCGAGGTCCAGCGTAACGGGTCCAGGACTCTGCCCCGGACACTGAAGGGCGAATCCAATCACCCAGATGGGCAGCAGTAACCCTGAGCGGGGCAAAGGGAAGGGAAGAGGGGAGGAGAGGGGAGAGCTGGGGCTGGGGCTGGGGCTGGGGCTGGGGGAGAGGGGGGAGAGCTGAGCACTCACCGCTGTGGAAGCGAATCATGCAGCTGAGGTCGGAGTTGGCGGCCTCCCGCTGGATGCGCAGAGGGTCCTCGTAGCCCATGGCTGCCAGGTAGTCGTACACCATCTGCAGCGGGCGCTCAGAGGGGTCCAGCCTCCTGCACACACACAGAGAGAGACAGCGATCAGAGAACACCCACATGAGAGAATACACACACACGCACACACACACACACACACACGCAAACACATGCACACACACAGACACACACAGACACAGACACACACAGACACACACACACACACACACACACACACACACACACACACACACACACACACACACACACACACACACACACACACACAGAAAAGACCATTTGAAAAGGTAATGCAGAGTTCATACTAAGCTAAAAACCAGCAGCCTAGCCAAAAACAGCACCGTTAGTATTAGCCTAATATAAGAGCTAATATAGCTAATCTTGCAAACTGATGTTTTTTGGTGATAACAACTGACGACATCTTGCTGTAAGAGCGGTTACATTTTCAAGCTTTTGACCAATGCACACAACTACATGGTGAGGAGCTTCATCTGCATAATGTGGCTATACTGTAGGCTAAATGGGGAAACCAGAGGGGAACTCACACACCCCAACCACAGAGAATAAGCTTCCTGTACTGCAGTGTGTGCTGAAGAACTCAACACAAACCATCACTCAACAACAAACAAAAGCATGACATTAGCTTTGATAGAGCCCCAACGGACACATTTAGCTGTAGCCTACACAAGAGTCCCAGTTTAAGAGTGGAAGGGTGAGGGTGTTATATGTGCATAATATGTGATGATTCAGCTACATGACAGAGACACGATACCCCAACAGCATACCCACACCTTACTGTCTCAGACCACTTCTGTGGAGATCAAAGCCAATTGCACTGTGCCGCCCGTGTACATTAAAGCGCTCAGTGATACTAAACGGTGATGCACCAGCTGGGATTTCCTTGAGGAAGAGCCTGATTTGATGATACAGGTCACATACTGGCGCCTCGCCCTCGCTCCTCTCAGACCTGTCCAGGCTCATGAGCCTCAGCTCGGCCGCTAAGCTAAAGCTAGGCTAGCACACTGCCTTCACCTGATCAAGCCATCAACTCGCTCTCCACTGGTTAATCCTGTTAACAGCTTCTATTATTGCCTCTGTGTGTGTGTGTGTGTGTGTGTGTGTGTGTGTGTGTGTGTGTGTGTGTGTGTGTGTGTGTGTGTGTGTGTGTCTGTGTCTATGTATGTGTGGGGGGGCATAGGGCAGCTGGGGAGGGGGTTATCCCAATCAGCCTGTGACTGTCAGTCCTCAGCATGGGCCCAGACAACTAGAACTCATCCCCAACAACCCACTAGTATGACCCTCAGACCCCTTCACATGCACTTTAGCATGAAGCAACAGCAATCTGCTGCGCTCAGGCCAGTCAAGGATAGTCTCAACCCAGCCCAGTGTGCACATGGCTTACTCCGGTCAGCTGGGCTTTCTTTTGTCCATCCTGGTGAAGTAGGGAGTTTTCATAGGTTTCTGGTAAAGCCGCTGCTCATACTATGCATTGCACACCAATGTTCATGCATAGCCTACTAATGGACTGCACATGATAACATGTCCTACTGGTATATAGACATGCGAAAAAAATAGACAGACGCACATGCTGACTAACACATCTCAGTGACACAGAAACACACATCGACACACCACCATACAGACAACACATCCATTTGCTGCCCAGAGACACCAGCTGCTCTCTTCAAGTTCTTCTGATGCAACTGGCCCTACAGAGCACACAGCCCAACTCTCTCTCTCTCTCTTCTCTCTCTCTCTCCCCCCCTCTCTCTCTCTCTCTCTCTCTCTCTCTCTCTCTCCTATCCCCTATCCCGCCCCCCCCCCCCCCCCCCCACTGGCTGCCTGTGGCACTGTTGGAGCTCTTCCTGAAGACTAATGTGATTTCAGCCATTTCAGCACTCCCGTCACTCGCAAGGGCAAAAAGAGGGGAAACTGAGCATGACTCTGGTCTTCCTCTCAGGGACACCTTCAGAGAGGAGGCTCAGCAGACGCTGCAGAAAGTGGACACTGGAGGCCCCCCCTTCTCCGTCAGCACGCGCAGTCGCGCACGGACACAAGCCAAGCGCCAGGTGTCAACCGGAGGTGCTGTTGTTGTTGAACATTTTCTGACAGAATATTTGTCTTTATACGTTCACCCAGCTCGTTCGGCTTCTGTGCATTTTCACGCAGTCTAGTCGTATATCTGCAGTGACATCAACTCCTTATTCATTTTCATTTTGTATTCATTCATGCATCACTATTATCAACACACACTGTTTTTTGGGGAGCTTTGAGCCTGCGGCCTAACAGCAGAAACAGTATATATTAATCTGTGTTTCTACTTGGCTGACTCCGGAGCTTTCCGTCTGTCAGTCCGCTTTGTTTATCCGCTTGTCTGTCTGTCTGTCTGTCTCTCTTGTCTGGGAGCCACAACTCTGGTCTCAGAGCTGTATCTGTATGCTTCTGCCATTCTAGGCTGCCATGTCAATTTCTCTGACCCACAGCTCACACACACACACACACACACACACACACACACACACACACATACACACAAAGATGGAAGAGCTCCCCTTGTGGTAAAATAATACACTATGTACTTAATTTGAGTACCTGCTGTGCCTGATATTACACATGACGTAAACCCTCTTTGATATTTCCAAGCGCATGCGACCAGGGAGAACCAAAGAGGAAATATTACCTGCCCTGTTTGAATTCTAAAACGTCAAGCCCTCCAAACCTTAAGGAGCCGTACAGAATTACACTCCCAAAGGTGACGATGTGGCACAATTCAACAACATCTTTGACAGCCGTGCTGACATCTTCGCAGCAGAGTAACAGTCAGCAGAGGGAACGTGGCACCAGGCAGAGGGAACACCAAAATGACACCAAAATGACACACTTTCATCACCCTAATCCAGCCCTCTTTTATGACCTCTGCGATGACAGAATCCAAGGCCAGCCTCATGCTAGGAACCACCACAGCCGATGAAAGCGGTTTGGCCTGCTTGCTTGTGTAAAGGCTCCGTAGATATCACAACTCAACACCTCAGCACAGAGTCCAGGACACATCAACCATCAAAAACCGAACACAAGTCACTTTGGGTTCAAGGAGAAGCCGATATGTGCACCGGCAGAGGCGAATCAATACAAGAGAATGCGTGCAACACCAGGGCGTGGGATTTGCGGGGAACCTGACAAAGAATGAGGCTGGACGCTGGAGATCTTGTTTCTCGTTTTGCTGACATTTTGGCGCGAGTGACCTATTTAATGCATTGCGGAGTGCACCGAGCAAAGCTTCACACCAAAAATAGTCTAACAGCAAGTAAAAAAGCACTTCCTGGGCTTCATCTAAAGAGCCAAGAAAAGAAAGAGAAAGGGACAGAGAGAGAGAGGGGGAGGAAGTGAACATGCGTGAGTGAGGGAGTGAGGGAGAGAGAGGGAGAGAGGGAGACAGAGAGTGGGTGTAACCAGATTATAGCCTGTCTAAGTGGCATTCTCGCGTGGAGCTCTGGTTTATTCTGGAGACCTGCTGTCACACATAATGTCAGACAGTGGCCATGCCACTCCGCGGGTCAGCCTGTCTCGGCACGACTGTTCCATTACTCCAGGAGCGCGCTCGGCCGCACTGCCCAAAAAGGCCCGGCTGGAAAATATCACGCCCAGATGAGACCTGGAGGTGTCGTGGAAAGGAGCTGGCCACTCTAAAATAGCCTGAACGGCCTATTTGTTGTTTCGCTTCATCCCAAAATACACTATACACGCTTTTATCCCAAATGGCTTTCGGAAAAACAAAAACAGATGTGCTATCACTGCTTCTTGCCTTAAAGATGCAGTCCGCCATTTGGATTTGGTTTCACAAAAGTTTGTTGATATTTGAATTCAACAGCCAATTACATTACACCCCTCCCTTTACTATTCCCGAAACATTAATGTTGATGGGCTGGGATTGTTTACAACTCGATCCAAGGCCAAGCCACTATGTGTGTTAACAATATAGTTATATCAGGAGGACCACAGCTAGAGGACTGTGAGGGGCAATTCCCTGAATCCGACATAAAAGAAATGTACAGGATTATGATCGTGGACTTCGACTTTAACGTTGAACTTTTGACCTTGGTATACGCTGTGCCATGCTTCATTCATTTTCCCATAGAGGATACAAGAAGTTATTGGAACTACAAATGATGTTAACTACTACCCACACGTCATGTGTTCACCTTATCCCATGCCTAACTGTGTCTACAATAATCTATATAGCAACAACACATTACAACACATTCAATTTATAAGGTGGTTTATCTCTACATCCAAAGTGCCTCACAGTGAAGGAGTGGGGGGTGGGGAGGGAGGGTGTAGTATCCAATGAGTAGCATCCACATAGCGCACCATATAAAGCATCATTATACATACTGCAACACATACTAACATATAGAGACTGGCTGTCTTAGTGTGTGTCTGCGTGCGAGTCCACTATGTGGCCTACAGTACCTGAGCAGGTCTCCATGCAGCTGCAGGTACAGGCCCTGCTGACAGTCTCTCTGGGCGCACAGCTCCTCCACGGTGGTGGTGGTGGAGCACAGGACCAGCTTGAGGTCGGGCTGCGGGGTGGAGGCGGGGGCCTGGGGGCCGCTGGCCGGGGGCTGGGGCTCGGTGGCCCCGTACAGGCACACGCAGCCCCGCTGGGGGTCCCCCTTCAACCAGTCCCGCTCCCGCGAGCCAAAGCGGTTCTTCCTGGTGACGCAGCCCCGGCTCCCGTTCCGCTTCATGTTGCGCTGGATGGAGACACACACACACACACACACACACACACACACACACACACACACACACACACACACACACACACACACACACACACACACACACACACACACACACACACACACACACACACACACACACACAGTGAGTGAGCTGGTCTTACTTCCCCAACAATGATTGATATGATTTACTGTACCTTGAAATCAATAGAGGTCACCATTCAACAGAGGTCTGAAAGGTCAAATTAATTAATTGTTATTATTTCCTGCAAGGCACCTGCCAAAACTGTGGTGATGGTGAATGATCCAGCTGTTTAGAGCACCTCTACTGTGACAAGAGCCTAGCTGACACGAGAAGGGCTCCACCCAAAAGATTCTATTTCTGTGCTAGAAACCTCTCGGCTTGCCTTCCACCCTGATGTGCCAAGGCCCAAATATTTACACCAGGGCACAAACGCCCTGGTGGTGTGTGTGTGTGTGTGTGTGTGTGTGTGTGTGTGTGTGTGTGTGTGTGTGTGTGTGTGTGTGTGTGTGTGTGTGTGTGTTTGAGTGTATGTGTTTGAGTGTATGTGTGTGTGTGTGTGTGTGTGTGTGTGTGTGTGTGTGTGTGTGTGTGTGTGTGTGTGTGCTCCAGGCTCCGAATCTGAGACAGGCAGCCAGGCATCAGGTCATTAGTCAGCCCTGATGAAATCATTCTCCCACGATGCCGTGCTTCGCCTGAGCCCAGCACTGCCTGCCTCTCCCAGTCTCCCAGCACAGCAGAGGAGAGGAGCGGAGCGGCAGAGACCCACACACACTCACACGCCGCTACACACCAGACTGAAACGCTCCGAGACACCGTGACACACCAGACAGCATCTGACCACTTTCTCTGTGCCCTACCCTCTCTCACCAAGCCCTGGCAATACTACGGTATGCAAGGTTAGAGAGATATAGAACCCATGCTGACTGATCCTTTCTGAAAACTGGATAGTGCATGCCCATTTTAGTATAGGGATAATTGTATTCAATACATAATACGATGATCAATATGGACTGGAATTACAGGATCTACCCTACCACACAAAGAACTGTTCCATTATTCAACCATGATTGGGCACAAAAAGGCAATTTCGCAGCAGAATCATTTTATTGCATCAGCAAACATCAAACGTTCAAATACTAATCAGCAAGATAAGGCTGAGTGAATGAGTAGTATTATGTTTTCTTATGATGTGCTCTTGGGTTATTTATGGCCGTGCGTAGCAACAATTATTAGCCTTCAGGGAAGACAGATACACATGTCCATAACACGCAGCCTATAATATGTTTTCCTGCCAGAAATTTAGATCAGGTCAGTCATGTCTTTCAAAAACGTTTGGCAAGATTGGCACGAAGACAGAAGACATGCGTTTAAATCGCTCATAATATTACTTTTATCAGATGATCCTGCTGCATGTCCAGCATCCTGGACAATTCCAAAACGATTAACGACTAACAGGTTAGATGGCAGTATGACAGGAGCTGGCAACACTACAGTAGCCTACTGACTGTAACAACCCCGTATAGCTTCGACTATAAGCAGCACCGAACCGCGGACAAGAGGAGGTGGCAGCCTACAATGAGAGGCAACCCTTCGGTGTCCTGAGTAACGGTGAAAACGTGTAGGTGGGAGACCATAATATGGAGAGACACGATATTTCGCAAAAGAGAACATCAATGAAGTAAATTGTATGACGCGTGATAGTGTCATGGATGATGCAGGTCATAATTTCATACGCACGGCCCTCTAAAAGACACCACTATTCCATTGCGGAGGTTTAAATGATAGAATGGATACTGGCGATGGCATGCCATCTATGTAGCATACCTTTAACACTCTGATTTCCGTTCCTCCTCGGGTTCCCGGTCGGATGCGGTCGCCGCGACCTGGGGCTCCTGCTTCATGGACCACCGGGTTCGGCAGATTTCCTTTGCAAGCCCCGTTATCTTCGACACCAGCTCCATTTTTACCGTCTATGTCGCTACTCGGTACCGTCTCCGACGTTTTCTCCTCGTCTTTCATTTTCGTTGATGTATCTTACTATAAAAATCTACATATAACGTCGCAGTGTACGACTAGTAAATTCCAATACAGGAGGCGGTTGCAGAGCCCCATCCTGGTTCGGTGAGACGCCATGAGACTGATTCTCACGGCTGTCAGATAGACCCAATCAATAAACATTAGAGAGGCAGGGCTACTTATTATTCATAGGGCACTGCCCATTTCAAAGCGAACGTCGCCGTGCTGAATTATTCATGAGAATGTTTATGCCCACTTGGTAGGTGCTTAAAGAGACACGAAATCGAAATTCTCTTCCTTAATTCTAGTGTTTGTTCATTAATAGCCATCATTCAGAAAACGTAGACTAGGCTACAGATATGCTTGAAATATACGAAATTATGCATAAGCTTACCTAGGCCTGGCATTCTACAGAATCTAATGTTTAATTTAGCCAGCTTACCATCACGTGCGTCTAATGCAATAGGTTTCAGTATTTTCAACTTCAAAATGCAGTGTGCTTACCAGGTGTGAGTCTGGCGTCTGAAACTGTGTCTGACCTCTGTAGCTGAAATCTTTATAGCATACTGAACCAGCATTACTAGGCCAAATGGGCTAAACATTGATCAATACGTTTTGAATTTTGTATAGTCCAACTACCTACTAAATGCAAATGGACCTGTATACTTAAGTTTTAAATATATGCTAATAAAACGAAATGGAGCAGTCACTTTGAAGAGAATGTTTGTCACTGTAATAAATACCGATCATCTCACACCTGTTGTGACACTATACAGAGCAAGCTGTGTAGGTGGACAATATATTAGATCATGTAGGTGGGTTATTTCTTAAAGTAAACAATTCCAGTCAGGTCAGTGAACCGTTCTGAAGAGTAAAAGTAGAAAAAAATAATGAAAGATCAGTTTTCATTTTGACTTTTTATTATTTTCTTGATCATATCTCCAACCCAAAGACAATAATACACAGCATAAGTCTAAAATATCCCATCTAGTAGTTTACAACCTCTCATTTTATTCATCTTCATCGTCATCATCATATTTTTTCAGTCCGACACACTCTCCTTGAAGACACAGGACTCTGATTCAGTTCAACATGTCAAGCCCATCAGGGGGGAAAAAAGAGAAGTTTTTCTCCCTTACAAATCAAATGTGGTAGAACAGCCAGTGTAAAATCTTTTCAGGGGTACATGTAGTTTCACTTTCCAAAAGAACAACGGGTATCTTTTTTTAATTTTCTTCAGTTCACAAAGAGGGAGCATGAGAAAAGGTGTTTGTCCAAGAGCTCCATGCATGGAGCTATCACCTGCCAACAGGGGTGAAGTCAAAGACAACTACATCCATATGAACAACGTGACCCTACCCCATAGCCCATCCAGAGTAAAAAGCTGATCGCTGCATTGGACAGTAATTTGTTTTCTTTTTTTTATATATATTTATATGTATATATTTTCTTTACAGAACATGTCCAAATGTACAAAGATGTCAGTTCCGAGCCATCAAAGGAGGTGTGGTGAATTTACTGATTATTTTGAACTTGCATTTTTTTCCACAAGAAGTTTACATAAAGAGTAGAAATGACTATTTACAAACGATTCTCACATGCAGCAGAGAATCAACGAAAAATCATCGCAGCCAAAGACGCACACACATCCTGACAGGTGAGGAGGTGCTGTCAGACATGGCAACACACACTCACTCACACATACATACACATTCACACAAACACAACATATACACACAATTATATGGGCTGATTAACCAAAAGAAAAAAAGCTTTATCAGCAGCACAGATTTCCAAAGGATTTCTCTTGAATATTCATTTGCAGTGTCATAACTACAGTTGTATAGATATTCACCCTTCATAATTTATAATTAAAAGGCAGAGACAAAATCTGTATAAATCATTCATAAATCAGGGAAATTTAAAGCAGGGAGGGCACCAACTTTGCTGGTGATAAAGTAACAAATAAAGAAAACATGGGACAAAAAAATCCAAAACAAAACAAAAAAACAAGAGACAACTTTCCAGTATTCCCTTCCCAAAGACCATAATAATCCATGAGCGCTCCCCCTTGTGGCCCTTAGCCTGAAGTACATGACAAACGGTCTCCTCTGATGTCCTTTCCCTCCCTCTCAAATATTAAGCAGCACTGGACCTCAGTTGCAAAAACATCCACTATGTGGATTATTGCCACTGCGCTATATTAGACAATAAAACAAAGAGGTGGCAATATCAATTTAACCAACTACCGCTGACGTGAAAGAAAGTCCATGTTGTCGGCAAATCACACTGCCTTTCGTGTTTCGCCCCAAAGAAAAAGCTAAATCTGAAAAGGATGCCGTCACAATAATAAAACACACGCTCATCGTATCAAACATCCCCAAAGAAATGTGCCGGTCAGTCAAGCCATGGTGATTGTACAGTGATAAATGGACTCGTTGAATGATATGATAGTCTCAAGGAGTTTGTAGACTCACGTTTGGCATAACTAATGGACCGCCGCCACTCACTGCACCCTCAAGTGTAAAATCAGTTATCATCAGTCAGCGGTATAGTGACCAAGAGCCTAACCTAGGTCTGACAGACACAAAGCAGAATCTATAGTCAGCCGTCAAATTGTGGTGGGATAGTGGGGGAATGATGGGCCTCAAGAGGAGAGTCAGATTTGTTTCCTTTCAAATATCAACGAGAAAGACCGACCTTTCAGCCGAAGGACAGAGCAAAGAGTACGAGATCTGACCGCGAGAAAGCTTCTGCTCTGTAGGCAGGTAAGTCCATTAATTAGCAGGTAGACTGGGCTGCAGTCATTAGCCCCAATGTGTTAGCCACAGTGAGCAACACAATGGGGCGGAGGGTGAGGGTGGGAGGAGGGGCTGCCGCACCACTGGCAATGATCCCATTCCACTTCCAGACCTGCTTTACTAGAGGACCATGCCAATACACTGGCCTTCAAAAACACACAGGCGCACACACACACACACACACACACAGCCGCCCCTGCCTGTGTCGCTGCACGGCATAGAACAGCAGAGTGTCCCTTTAGCCCTACATCATGCAGTACCCACGGCCGTCCAGACAACGAAAGAGGAGAAAAAAAAGAGAGTCGTATGCAGTCAAGAGAGAGGAGAAAGTAATAACACCGCTCATACATGTTGCCTTTCAAGATTGTTATTTTTTTTACACATGTATACAATTTTAGTCCCTATCTAATCTTAACAGGTCTTCCAATGGGAATTGATTTGATCTGGTCTTTTGCTTGTTTTACAATTATGTACAATATACAGGCAGCAGATATTACATTTCGTTTTTCAAGACATTGAGACAGGTAAGTCTTTCAATGAGACCATGATCTGGACTTTTAAGATCTTAAGACAATATTACACTGTGCAGTTCTGGAAGGAAGTCTTAGAAAAATGTTGGTATCTAAAAAAAGGGATGAGCAAGACAAGTTTATGCATCTTAAAAGCCCTCAATATGTACAGAAAAAAGCCGAGATAGTCAAGTCAAAACAAAACAAACGAAAACAAAGAGAATACCCTAGCTAATAGAAGGAAGCGTTTTTTTTCCATATACATATAGCATTGCTCAAAAATATTTCCAAAGTAAGCAAAAGAAACATCTGATTTGGTCACAAATGTTAGACACTGTGGCATAGGTGAGTCAACACTCCAATTGGATGGATACACCCCCCGAGAAAAGCAGAAGCTGGTAGGCAGCCGAGCTAGTTAGCGGCGGAAGAGAAATGCGTGGATGAAGTGGGTGCCCTGCTGACGTCCCGAAGGTATGTGAGTGGTTACACGTGACCATCATGGCGCCGTTGACCATTAACAACAAGAATGGTGACACATTGTGAGGTATGCAGGTTAATGTTCTCAAACAACACGGTCAACCAAGAGAAAAGACCAGCTCTGGTCGGTGGTTTATAACTACAGCCTAAGGCTTACGGACCTAGGAGTAGCTCTCTCTCGGCATCCGTTTCTCAGCCCCGGTGAGAAGAGAAAAGAAAAGAAACGGATGCAAGTGAAAGGGACCGTGACACGAAAGGTCAAACGAACCTCACCTTCACCCCAGGTGGGAAGTGAACCCGCGCGTGACATCAACAAGACTTTTGAGGGCTTCATATCTACCAGTAATGGCGAAAGGCACATAGATTCCAAAAAAAATCAGGCATCATTTGAAACAATCTAAATAAGAGAGAACAAAATGAAAGAACAAAAAAAGAGAAAAGGAAAAAAAGTACTACAGAAAAAAAAAGTAACATCAGAAAAAAAGTGCTGCCCATGACATAGTCAACTTCAAAATAACATGCCTACAAAAAAATGCATTCAGTGCATGTAACTACATTCGCAACTTATATGTGTACAATGTCTAAGACAGATTAAAACAAACTGCAAATGTCTTGTGAGACTGGTGTGAATACCCAAAGCCATGAATCAAATTTCATGCCAAGTTTACTGATCTATTATGTACACAAACCAGTAGACATCTGGGCAATCTATTCCATGTTTGCCCACAATGCATTTGGATAACCGCTCTGACAGGCTGTGCATCATGATGCTTTATTATTATCATCACTATTATTAATAAAGTTATTATCGCCTAAACCAAACATTTTAAATCAATCACTATGAGACTGCATCACTTGATCCCCCCACACAGTCCTCTGCTGGAGGTAAACATGTCACCCTGGGAAACCTCATTCCAATCCAAACACAAAGGCAAACACTTGCAAAGGGGAAGAAAAAAAAAAGGTGCCTAGCAAAGTCCAGGAGAAGTCCTCTAAAAGCTTTTACAGTGGCTCACTGGGCTGCTCACCAACCAGTGTAGGTGTTGGTGGCGTGCTCTACAGAGATGCATGTGTGTCGTACCCCGGTCATCTCTGGCTAGCTGGAGGGGCCTTATAGACCTACTGTCCTAGCTCTCGCTCAAGTCCTTCAAGTCAGCAACTGCAATTCACCCTGTGACCTGTGTTAGCCGCTGAAAAATATACAACAGGTCAAAACTAGCACTCAGAGGTGAAACAAATGGAGATTATCTGGGAGGCTAACCTTTCAAAGCCATGATTAATGCCTTAGAGTTTTTATTTTTTTAACAAAATAAAACAACCGTCTGTCTGGATAGATGGTAGGAAAGCATTTAAATGACAACTTGGTGGATAGATTTAAGAGAGATTAATGGAAAATTTGTTTCCCAGCTCCATTCCAAAAGAGACATTTTCCTAATTCCAAAAATATTAGACATAGAATTAAGTCAGTGTGTATATTGGACATATTTTTCTAGCCGTTGCAAATGTTTCCTTAAAACCCCCCAAAAAAGAAAAGAAAAAAAAAGACACTCCATTGAGGGTTAGATTAAAAACAAACAAACAAACAAAAAAAAAACAACAAAAAAACAATAGAGGGGTTACACAAGCGCTCATAGAAAATGGCTCCTTGTGAATGGAGAGGTGAAACCCTCGCTAGGATGACAGGAAGTGACCAAAGTGGGCAGGAAATGGAGAGTGAGCATGATGTGTGTGTGAGTGAGTATGTGAGTGAGTGTGTGTGTGTGTGTGTGTGTGTGTGTGTGTGTGTGTGTGCGCGTGTGAAAGACAGGGAGTAGAGACTTTAGTGCTGAATAAAGGTGGGAGGAGGTGAGAGGGGAGCGAGACCAAATCAAAAAAGAAACAGTAATTGGTATTCGGATATGCTTTTTTGTTTTTTCTCTGATATTTCAGATGATGCATCATCATTGTCACAGTCGTTGTCATGGTCTTCATACCATCGTCGTCTAGTTGGTTGGTTGGTTCTCTGTGGGTCAAGAATGTACCGCTGACTCCCATGCAACCCCTAGGGGGCGGTGGGCGGTCTGCGGGCGATGTCACAAGGGGGGGGCAGAATGGGGACGGGGAGAGGGTGGGGGATACTTTCCCATAGTTCCCTTGATTGGGGTCTTTTAAGAGGGAGAGCGGGCAACATGTCACTGCCAGGACTGCGGGGGAAAGTTGTTGACCTCGGCCAAGTCTTGCACAGGGGTGCCTTTGTGGGTGTATGTCAACTTGACCCTCATTCGCAGTTGTTGCTGAGAAAGAAATAAGAAAGAAAAACAAAAATGGCAGAATGGTGAGGAGTCAAAAGATTTTTTTTTTTTGCCAGAAACGTCAATAGCAAAAACAAATTCCAGAAAAGTTAAATATATCGTTGAGAAACTTTAACACTGGATTATCTTATTGATACAAACTGAACACATAAAATGTCCTTTTTCCTCCTCCTCCACTGACACAGACCGAAAGTCGTCAAGGCAAAAGGCTTTGTCCTTGAAATAAACTGATCAATTCTTACAAGGACATGGCTTACAGATGTTTATAGTTAGTTACTGAGTGATTTTGTCAATGGGATCAAGGATACAGATCACATTTGTTATGTCTACATAGGGGGACATGTTAATGATTCACACTGGGGTATCTGTAAAATGAAACAGATGGTAGTACATTGCACTTCTGATTTTTTTTTCAATTACAGGAGCTTCAACCAAATTGACATTGTTTAACTTTGACGATAAGACCCCAGTTAAAAACCTTTCAGTGACTTTCAGTGTCAGTCTAACAAATACTGAGCTATCTATCAGGCTAGTTCATGCACCAGACTGAAGTACTGCATTACAGAAATATCAGGGCAATGCATTATCTGAAATATCAAAAGGCATATTAAATACAATTGTCATTACTAAACTTCAATTCAATTCCATTCCGTTCAACATCTGAACAAGGTAAGGTAAAGCTACATGCTAGCATACACATGAAATGCTAGTTCATACCACCCTAATAACGTGGTGTACTGTAGTCATTTAGGTCTACTGAATACTCTTAGTATGTGGATATTACTTGCATTTTTAAAAGGAAAATGACCATTTTCACATTGAATTTACTCTATAAACACATGCAAGTAAAACTAGGTCGGTAACTCAAGATTTGTATGTTGGTTAAAACTGGCATTTCAGACATTTGCAAACTTGGCAAAACAACACTGTGGAATATGACATACTCATGCTAACCCTGTAAAAATACCGCCTGCAACGGATTGCTTGTGTTGCAGTGGAGACGCCGCACTTCAGCAGCACATGAATGTAGTGGGCAGACTAGGAGAGTGCGCTGGTGTCTCACACACACACACACACACACACACACACACACGCACACACTTCAGCAGCACATGAATGCAGTGGCAGACTAAAAGAGTGTGCTGGTCTTACCTTCTGTGGGTTGAGAACTCTGATGACCTGCGTGACATTGCCCTGGTTGAGCGGCGGGACTATATTACTGCTAGGGGACAGCAGCTGCAGCTGGAATGTCTGAGGGGACAGAGAGAGTGAGACCGTGAGAGTGAGGCACATCGAGGTAGGTAGACAGGTAAAGACTACTTTTTCCCAAGTGAAATAACTTGGACATAGTAAAGTGCTACTGGTGTTGTGTCCTTTGGGGCCTCACCTTTGGTACTGCAGCCTGGAAAACAAACTCGGTCATCTCCGCCTCTGTCGTGTTGGTGGCGTGGATGGTGATGACCGAGATGTTGGGGTTTTGGTTCGACCTCTCGAAGGTGAAGTCGATTTTCAGTCCATTTTTATTGTACGCCGTCATGGGAGGGATACCTGCGAGGCCGGGGTAGGGGAGCAGGGGAGAGAACATTTGAGCCTCGCCACGAGCCGAACACGACATGTACTCAAAGCGTTACGCTGCCTACGCCAGCGGAGAATGAATGGGTTTGGGGTGGGGGGGGGGGGGGGGGGGGGGGAAGGAACCACTTAGGACTGAACATGTGAGTCGACTGCACACTGGCAGGAGGCTCGGAGGCCTCGTATGGATGGAGGCATGAGACTGGTGAGATGTGCGGGTGCTCCTACCTGCTGCGGTGTCGTTAAACAGGGGTTGTGAGGACAGGCCGTCCAGGAGGAAGGGGGGCTGGGAGATGGGAGCAGAGGAAGCAGGGGCAGGGGTAGGACCACCTAGGGAGGGACAGAGGGGACAGGGAGATGGGGAAAGAGGGAGGGAAGGAGGGATGGAGGGAGGGATAGAGGGAGGGATGGAGGGAGGGAGGGAGGAGGGCAGAGATTATAACAAAGCCATAAGAGTTGGGTTTTTTTTAGATGCTGAATGCATGGCTGTGGAGAGAAGGCACATGGTGGAGGATGGTGACATCTAGAGGAGAGGAGGCTGAAATGTGCAAAATAGGATGCATGGGTAAGAGTGACAGTGACAAACTAAGACTGTGGAGTGAGAGGATAACACGGAATGGCACTAGTGTAAAAAAATAAGTGCATGCGTGAGGGGAGGAAAAGAGAAAGAAAGAGCAAAATAGCAGAGAGGAGAGAGAAGAGAGGAGAGAGGAGAGAGGAGAGAGGAGAGAGGAGAGAGGAGAGAGGAGAGAGGACCTGTGCACCTGATTCTTTAATCAGGTGCACAACATAATATTCACATGTGTGAGGGGCAGACCGTGGGGGAAAGGCAGTAATCTAATCACTTCACTCTTTGTAACCTGGATGGGCTGTTAGTCTACAGACAAAGCCACGCACATCACGTCCATCTGCACCTGAAATGGTCATTACCTTGTCCAGTAATACTGCATGATCAATCTAATCACAATCACAAGCCTATGTGATTGTATAACCGCAAAAATGGCTGGTTAGAAGCTAATCGAACAGGACAGTCATTATGTGTGGCTGTCAGAATAAGAAAAGAGCATCAACAGACTAAGGTTCTGACGATGGATCACTCTTTCTTCTCATCACTCAGCTGTAGACAAATATCCTGAAGCCATCCCACAGACACCCATAACATCAACTATTTTGATCATTAATGTCTCTTGCCTGCCCTTCTTTAATCAGGTGCACAACACAATATTTACATAACACGGAATGGCGGAATGGCGTGAGGGGAGAAAAAGAGAAAGAAAGAGCACAATAGCAGAGAGAGAGAGAGGGAGAGGGAGAGGGAGAGAGAGCGAGAGAGAGAGAGAGAGAGAGGCGTTACCAGTCATAGAGAGATCCCCGAGCAGATCCAGCAGCTCGCCTCCAGCAGAGGCAGGCTTGGTGGGCACAGAGGTCTGGATCACAGGAGCCACGTCGTTGCCCCCCAGCAGGTCCAACAAATCATTAGCCTGCAAGGAGAGGAGTCGCTCACACTGAGTGATGACAAGCCAGAGGCTTTCATGCACACACAGACAACATCTCTGCTTGAAGTCACTGAAGTGAGGCAGCTGTTCAATAGTGTGGTTTCAATTCAAAGGTTCTGTACATATAAAATGTCCCGTGTCCTGATATTCAACACAGAGGATGTTTTTTGGGGGAAATGATTGGCATAACATGACATCTAAAATTAAGTTCTGGAGCTCTTTTTGCTTAAGCTCCTAATATTTCAGCCAAGCACATTGCTAAGCACACTGACTTCTACAGGCTAATCTTGAAAATGAAAGCTCTGCAATTCAGCTACCAGCAGGGGTCTCACTTTGATCACATTGGTAGAGGCTTTAAACAAATTCCTGTAGTTTGTAGGACACTAAGCATTTTGCAAAAAAATAAAAATAAAACAGAACTAGTAGAAGTAGTAGTAATAATACTTTTTTGCTAAATGACATCTGCCATATCCATCCATGGTTGTATCAAGGGTGAGCTTTAAATGTCCACCTTATAAACTATTTGATCATATTTAATTTGAAAAGAAAACCGTAGCCTGTTATTGGTGACCAGAAAAAATAAAAATAAAAATCAAGAATCTTAGTAAACTGTACATATTTTGACATACATGTTGTCCACCAAGCCCATAAATAATTTAACAACCTTTTAGTTGGCATCATGTGACAATAGGGCCTACGTGCACAGCAAAGGGGAAGCTCTCTGAGGTGCTTCTTCCTCATTGGTCAACTGATAGGTGTGTGGGCTGATGCGTGGAGGCCGTCTTACCTGACTGGCGGGTTGAGGGACAGCAGGTGTGAGCTTCGTGTCCAGAACAGCAGACTCCGTCTCCCCATTGGTCTGCGCGATCTCTGTGGGGCCATTGGTGGAGGTCTTCTCCATGATGGGCATGCGCTCTAGTAAGGCAGGCCTTCAGTGCCAAATGGAAGGGAAACAAGAAGGTTTAGCAACACACATCATTTAGAACAGACCAGAGCCATGAACATGTTAGCATAACTAACATCAATAAAATGGTTTAGTATTGCTGAAGACACAAAGTGATAATGGCCCAATCCCAATGTCCGGACTCACGAACTCACGGACTTTGGTGCGCGTTCTCGCGCAATTCGTAAGGGTTTAGGGCTGTCCCAATGTCGAATTACAACGGGCGGGAGGGTTTGAGTACAGACTTACCGAGCCCTTTCCGTGAGTCTGCATCGGTGCAGACTTAACCTAAGGGAATTACCCACAGTTCAAAGTGTTGTGACGTTTACCGCGGAGATCATAGAAAAATCCGGAAATGAAGGTAAACAACAGCGCGCACGACACACGTGCATGGTGCAAATGTTAGCAACGTCTTTGTTAGTAAACATCGCCAAGGTACATGTGATCTCGTGAAGTGCTGTCCCAATCCCAAATACCTGTCTGAGCCTATGTGGCCTCACACACTCACTCACTTAGCACCTGAGATCAATTAAGTCTGTGAGTCTTTAGTTCTTAGTCTTTAGGGCTGACATTGGGATTGGGCCAATGATTCACAAACAAAGAGACCAGTACATTTTAAGAAGATTAAACATAATCAGTCAACAATACAAAACGATGTATTCTCAAACGGAAGAGAAGCTCAGCTTGTTGGATCGGATGTCTGATATGTCTGTATAACTAGACTGGGGGAGCTTGGTGCTTAGCTTACCTCATGTGATCATATTTCTTGAAAAGTGCATTATACTCCACAGCCCTCTGCTGCAGCTCCACGTCTATGCTGCTCCCGTATATGGACACCACCTTCTTGATGCGGCTGCAGGGTACAAAGCCAAAACAAGACAACTATAACACATGTGTGCACTGCACATATACATACAAAGTAAACTGACATGTACTCATTACGCTATCTGGCAAATGCCCTCATTAAGATATATGGCAGATCATTTATGTGCCTTTTGACTCGGTCTTGGCCTTAAGCACTTTAGAATTACCCTGGTGCTCAAGGTTAATTGACAGCCCCTATCAATGCCAATGTCAGCCTATGTGATTGTATAACCGCAACAATGGCTGGTTAGAAGCTAATCTAACAGGACAATCATTATGTGTGGCTGTCAGAATAAGAAAAGAGCATCAACAGACTCAGGTTCAGACGATGGATCACTCTTTCTTCTCATCACTCAGCTGTAGCCAAATATCCTGAAGCCAGAACTCTTTTCAGAACTCTTCAGAAGTTCACTAATTCCGCCTTCCCGGAGGTCCATTCATAATTCATAATCCCTGGTGCTCAAGGTTAATTGACAGCCCCTCAACATCTGGTGACAGAGTAAGACCTGCAGGAGGTATAATGCTTACTTTACACTGCTGAAACGAGTCGACAGCTTCATGATGGCAGTCAGGGAGTAACCACGGGTAACAGGGGTGGAGAGATTGGAGACGAGGAGGCCTTCCAACACATCCAAAACCTCATCCTCAGTAACCTGCAACAGACACCAACACATATTAGGCATGAGGTCTATTTGGATCATTCATGTCTCTTGCCTGCACTTCTTTAATCAGGTGCACAACATAATATTTACTGTACATGTGTGAGGGGCAGACCGTGGGGAAAAGGCAGTGATCTAATCACTTCACTCTTTGTACCTAGATGGGCTGTTAGTCCACAGACAAAGCCATGCACATCACAACCATCTGCACCTGAAATGGTCCTTACCTTGTCCAGTAGTACTGCATGATTAATCTAATCACAATCACAATGTCAGCCTATGTGATTGTATAACCGCAAAAATGGCTGGTTAGAAGCTAATCTAACAGGACAATCATTATGTGTGGCTGTCAGAATAAGAAAAGAGCATCAACAGACTAAGGTTCTGACGATGGATCACTCTTTCTTCTCATCACTCAGCTGTAGCCAAATATCCTGAAGCCATCCCACCGACACCCATAACATCAACTATTTTGATCATTAATGTCTCTTGCCTGCCCTTCTTTAATCAGGTGCACAACAGAATATTTACATGTATGAGGGGCAGACCGTGGGGGAAAGGCGGTAATCTAATCACTTCACTCTCTGTACCTGGATGGGCTCCTCCTCTTCACACTGCCCTGACACCAGCAGGTCTCCGTACTCCCCTGTGCACCAGGACGCCACCTGCACCAGAGGTTGCTGTGGACCACCAAGTCAATGGGACAAATCAGAAATCTCAAAATGACTACCGCTACCATGAAGCTTAAAAGGCCACCTGGAGCACTGTGTAATGTCCAGAAATGTATTGACATAATAATCTATATCTATATGTACAAAAATATCACATTACTTAGACATGGTAAAAATGTGTTTTAACCAACAGAATTATCATGGTATGAGTGTTGTGCTTTACTATTTTCCAGGCGATTCCTGCTTTCCGCAGGGAGAAGGGTGTGTACCTGTGAGATGTCATCCAGCAGTGCTTTGTAGAGTCTCTGCACAGTGTAAGCATGCATCTCCACACTGTTCGTAATCAGCTGGATCAGGTTGGGGACCGAGTCGTCCCGGACATAGCTCCCCGCCTGGGACAAAACAACAACAACAACAGCAGAATGCTTTAGGCCTACGTGCAAGTTGCATTGCCCTTGTCACTGGCTATATGGCGAACATGCTGGACGTGTTCCATAAAAGAGACGGGCTTCGGCCAGTAAAAGGACGCTGCTGTCAGAATTTGAGGTCATCATGCTCAATCTTTCAGTCGATGGATCACACTCACTATCATCATGCAACAGCCTGGCAACCACAGCAACAACATGAACTTAGCAATAGTCTCCCAAAAAGAACACGACACCGCCCACAATTGACCGGCGCTATTTACCGTAGTCAGGACCCTCATGATTGTGTCTATGTGCCATCTCTTGGAGGGTGCGTACCTGGGGAGAAAAGAGAAGAGGCTTGTGCGTTAAGACCGCCAGGTGACTGGACAACACAAGAGCACACACAAACGAGTCGTCTCTCTTGGGCTCTGAGGGGGTCAGGCTGTCAGACTGAAAGGGTGTCAGCAACGCCAGGCTCTGACGATGGATCACTCATTTTATCCTCACACAGCACTTTAATAGGTCACTCATTTATCTACTCCCTCTTGCGCCTGTGCAGCAGGGCTCCTGAAGGTGGTGTACACACACCACACTACTCCAGTGGCACTACTTCAATCCTCGCGCTTTGGCACTGCAGCGTGCGGGCTAATGAGGCTTACTGGCTTGCCGAGGGGGTTTTAAAAGACTTCCTTCAAGCCTCGCAAGGCGCTCTGATGCTCGTGGCTTCACAGACATACATGCTGTGTATATTATCTCTCTGTTCCAGTGGCAACAATCAGCCATCCCTCGAACAAACACGCACACGGATAGAACTCGCTGTACAACAGACAGTTACACAGACTTACTTCTCGGCGGCCAGGAACACACCAGACGCACAGTCGGCTTTGAACTCCGGGTCGCACGAGTCCAGGAAGTAGAGCAGCTCCTTCATCATCCCCCGAATGTTGTTGCCGTTGACCAACGCGAAACTCAGCTCCATCGCCCGCCTTTGGGGAAGAACCGGAGGAGGAGGAGGAGGAGGAGGAGGAGGAGGAGAGGAAGGGCAGGATGTTAAGGTGATATTTCAAACAGCCACATCTTCAACAGACAAGTGCAGCGTCAGCTCATAGAGTATATGGGGCCTAAGTGCTGCTCACCGCTTAATCGAAACGTCTAAATCTTTCAAGCAGTCCACAATGGTGCTCCGATGCCTCTGCACAGCGTTGTGGTCCGTCTGCACGGTCTTCAGTAGAGACGTCAGCGCAACGTATCTGTGCATGGAAATGGAGGCCGGTTATGAGCGCTAGAGTTTGGGGTCAAGGGGATATTTCTGCGCACTTTACCCAGAGGATATGGTACAAACCTGATGTTTTTATCATTGTTGAGTAGGAAGCGTCCAAGGATGTTAATGGCCAACACCTGGCAACAGACAACAATGTATTATTGATTAGCGATTCGAAAACAGGAGGCGTCTTCCAATGAGAAACCACCATTAAAGCCTTGAAAACCACACTTACCCTTAATCCACTTTCCGATTTGATGTCCATTATGGTTAGAACCGTCTCATAGAGAATTGCATTGCCTACATTTTTACTTGTTTCTGTATTGGTCGCAACCTATGAATGAAACGCAAATCATGAATTGCACAGAAATCCTGAATGAGAGAAACTGAATTATGATTATGATTATGATGATATATTAGGATTACGCAGGGCATCAATCACACGGTCTGAAAGCCTCACCTGTGCAAGAATGTCATTCATAGCTTCACTGGAGTCATCGTCCCCTTTGCCTAGAATTCTCAGTAGCCTCAATATTCGCACCTGAAATGGAAGATGGGATGTCTGTTAGTCTACAGACAAAGTCACGCACATCACATCCATCTGCACCTGAAATGGTCATTACCTTGTCCAGTAATACTGCATGATTAATCTAATCACAATCACAATGTCAGCCTACGTGATTGTATAACCGCAAAAATGGCTGTTTAGAAGCTAATCTAACAGGACAATCATTATGTGTGGCTGTCAGAATAAAAAAAGAGCATCAACAGACTCAGGTTCTGACGATGGATCACTCTTTCTTCTCATCACTCAGCTGTAGCCAAATAACCTGAAGCCATCCCACCGACACCCATAACATCACACATAACAAGCTACTCCAGGCTTGTGTTCCATACATATATGTTGTTGCTACCAACATGATCATGTCTCCAGGACACCCACTGAGTGCACTATGTAAGGGATAATGGATGACAAGGCATTCGGGCATCAGAAAGATAATGCACTTTCAAAGTGGTAATGCGCCACGACACAAAGTGCCTGTTACACTTCGAAGTGCATTATTTTCTGATACCCGAACGTAGGGGCATCCTTTATTCCACTTATACCACTGTTTCCACACCTGTGCTGTGTGCAATTTGCTGCCCAAATTGCCGCTTTAACTGTCAGCTTTTGTAGAACTATTACTAACTATAAACTATAACTGTCTACGATCTTTATGCCACACAGACTCATCTCAACAGGACAAACTACCATTACCATTACGGTTATATCTACACAAGGCCACCTCAGTTTTGATCCAGATTTTGAAGTCAAATCTGATTCGCGACCACCAGGGGTCGAAATTAACTTTTTGGCCTACAAGCCAATGTGGCTAGGAGATGGGGGAAAAAATGTACCCAACAGATATATTTGTTAAACAAAACTAAAACAATGTTTTTCAGAACTAATGTGTCATTAGCTAATTAAATAACTTTTCAGAACTCTTCAGAAGTTCACTAATTCCGCTGCAAGTTCCATTCAAATGAAAGAGCCTTCCCAGAGGTCCATTAATGTTGTAGCTTATAATTACAGTTTTGAAGTAGAGCAAACGAATTTGCTCTATCTTGGTCAGTAATCAAGGATCTTTGCTATGATGATGACCACTGCAAAAATATGATAGTGGCAGTGGGTTTTGAGCTATGAATCACGCCTTTCATATCAGTCCGCGAGTAGTTTGTTCACCATCACTGAAGGTGAAAGTAAGCAAGTAATAGGTTCCATTTCTAAGCAACATCTGAAACTTTCAACTTCTATTTGTGTGGCTAGTTGTTTTCACTAAAGGTTAATCAAATAACTAACACTTGTGAAGTTTGATATGGCAAGCTAATTTAATGTGACAGACTGAAGTAGCTTATTTGCGCAGTTGATAAGCAGCCGTTTTCCACACACACCAAAGTAGCTCTATACCTGCCACAATTCAGCCATAATTGTTGAGGGGTTGTTAACAGGCCCGGTGGTACTGGCCCAGGCACTCACCTGCAAGAAGGGGTCGCTAATGCCGGACACATCGTGCTCGGGCGAGTACCCGGACATGATCAGGTTCTTCAGGATTCTCACCAGCTGTGGGACCAGCTGGAAGAGAGCCAAGGAGACAAGAGAACAACAGTGTCAGCAAGGTGTGAGAGAGGCTCCGCACATCCAGCACCACCACTCACAACACGTGTCTCACATACACACACACACACACACACACACAACCTTACACACACACACACACATGACCGAGGAGGGAGGGGGGGTTACAAACATGTCAACGTAAAGAACCAGGGGAGGGGAAAAACGTCCAAATGTTTAGCGCTAGCAAACATTTTCTCTCATCTGCTGAGTCACAGTGATCAGGCTGATGTGATTCTTCCCTTCGGTCATTTGGTTAGCAAGATTACACTAGTAACATGATTGTACATATTTAAGGAGTTTTATCATTTCAATCCATGATTCTTTTTTTGTATTGAGAACATTGAGTACAAAGTTTCAATCAATAGTCACATGAGTGTGCTCTACTATCAATTTGACATGTCTGATATGTAACCTCTGTGTTTATGAACACCGCATGTGATTTGTTATTGTTTACACCACTATATAATACTTTTAGCTATGGTGACACATGAATATGGTCTACAACACCAAAGTTAGTCTAATGGTGAGAGTTGGACATTGGTGAATAATTACATTAACTAATACACAACTGCAGACATGGTATTAAGAGAAAATAAAGGCAAAAATAAACATGACCAGGACAAAATAATAAATAATAAAGACATAACTTTCAAACAGAATCTGACTATGACAACGGTGACCACGTGAAGTGATTTGTTTTGGTTGTTATTGTTGTGGAGAGCATGCACCAGCTATGAAACCAGAATGTCCTCTTACCTTCTCATTCTAACACAATGCAGGAATTGTAACAAGGACAAATGACAGAAAAAATATGAGGTAGATGTTAGGGGGGGAAACTGGAGAAGAGAGAAAGTCACTTTCAGAGCGCTTCAAAAATAATGTTACGGTCATGAACATGAGGGGTGGGTAGGCCGGCAGAGCAGTTTAGACTGAAGTGGAGAGGGGGAAGGGGGGGGTGGGACAGGAGGTAAGAAAGAGAGGATAGAGGAAGAGGATCTAAACAGCCAACATTGTGCACCTCCAACGGAAAGCTTAAAACCCTTTTAGTATACCCATATCACCCCTATTAGAATGGCTAAGTGGATTAAGCTGCTACCACTGGCGTGACACTATTGATTCATTACGGTTTTAATCTAGTAGTGATTCACTGCTATAGTAATATAAAGGGGAGATGAGAGCTGTGTCTTACCTTTCTAAAGTGTGAAAGCATATCTGGACTTCTCTCACACATTTCAGTGAGCAGAACCACAGATGTGTGAAGGACACCTGGAAACCATACACACACACACACACACACACCACACACACACACACACATCATTCAAGTGCTACAGATAATGCATACAGTATATTAAAAGTATTACAAAAGATGGGGTCAGCTTTTTACATGAAGAGATTTTCATTGACATTTTCCTTTAGTCTAGACTAGGCTTAATCCATGTACAGGAAACGAAGCATGCCAACAGCAGAATAATCTACGTGTCTGTGTTCGCAAACCCACAAACTGTTGCTAATGACCAGCCTAAAAATCTTATCTTGCCTTCTGGGAAACAGTGAAGGAAACCACTAAAGCAGCTCCGGTAGATCTGGTCATGCAGATCTTGCCCCCCAATGCAAAGAACTATGCAAACGCCAGGGCTGGGCAACATTAAGCATTTCCTTCCTTTAATATACATGACTTGCAAAAAAGCTGCTTCAAGAGAGAAATGGACTGGGCAGAAAAACTCTACAGTACTGTGACATTAGAAAGGTATCAAGCAGGAAGAACTAACAATAATAACTAACTTTTTCTTTACTTAAACAAATGGAAGAATGACGGGTAGTGAAGGCTGGCGTCGCCCCAGAAGAGCAAATGTAGCGTAACACTAACTAATCACTAGACTGAGTGGACAGCTGTGGCACAGCTCTCCTGAATGGCCTATTGAGTGAGCGCTGTGTCTCACCGTGGTTCTTCTCGCTGAGCAGGTTTTTCGTTGCCGGGAGGAACATCTCCATCAGCTCTGGGACCTTCCTGATAACGTGGACAGCACACAGAGCTGCCTGTTGTTGCACAGACGAAAAACACAGATTGGTGAGACAAGGTCAAAGGTCACACATCTTCACACAAGGGCAAAAAATAAATAAAAATAATAAAAAAAAAACACGGCCTTCGCTGAGGCGTACCTTTTTCCTCAGGTAGGAGTTTGATGTTTTGAGGAGCTTCTCCACCTCTCCGGCTAGATCGCGACACATCTCCGACGAGCCCATGCAGCCGAGGGTGCACAAGGCCAGGCCCTGCACATACTGTGTGCTGTGGTTCAGGTCACTGGGAAACCACAAGCAAACCGACGTGAGCAACCAATAAGCCAGCGCAGAAAAAAAAGAGGGCATTTTAAGTACATGATGCAACACGGAGTGGGGTGCCGCAGACTTCAGTGGTCACGGCGGGATGGGCGGAGGAGGCGGAGGAGACGGAGGACAGGAGCAAAGACAGCTGGTCAGGCAGGTTTTCTGGGCCGGGCCCACATCACACCGCATCAGCACGCGCTGGGGAATCGTGCTGAGGTTTTTTTGGCAGCAGCTCTTAGCACATCACACACCCCCACTCGCTCCATCCCTCACACACAAACAAACCAGCCAACACACACACACACACACACACACACACACACACACACACCATCCCTCACACACGCACACACAAACGTTCCATCCCTCATATACACACGCTTACTCCTTCCATCCCCGACACACACACACACACACACACACACTTTCCATCCCAGCACCACGCAGGCAGCTGTGCTCGACAGCAGGCCATTTAGCTAAAATGTGACGCTTGCACTCACTTCTTGATGCAGTTTGTCATTAGTAGATGGACGTCCTGCCTCTCATCCAGCAGCAACATGGCCCCCAAGTACCCTATCCGCTTGTCAGTGAATTTCTGGGATGCAATCAGCTTCAGGCACTCCAACTGCAGGGGGGAAATCACTTTCGGTCAGTTCACTTCAACTATGAGGAAGAGACACACGGCACAAGGCGCTCAAGGAAGTGTGCCAGGAATGCTGGGAAGTAGGCCTGCCTACGTTGCTGTGCTCACCTGCCCAAAGTGTGCTGGGTAACCCAGCATATGCATATAGAGCAGCTTGGCCACATTTCGGCAGCGGTAGGTGTTGTCCTCTTCCCTGAAGGATGAGCGGATGGCAGCGCACTCTTTCTGGATCATCTCTCGCTCCTCGGCCTGGGTCCGGGCCGTCCGGATGGTCCGGATCAGCTCCCGCAGTCTGATCGGAGCTGGCATCCTCTGTGGGCACACAACAAAACCAGCCGCACGTCAGTGACCACACTCTCCACTAAACAAGCCTTTTGTTGCAATTTAGTAACATAATTCCGATCAAACATTCTAGAGCGCCTGTTAGCACCTGATCAGAATAGAATGTACAGCATGTAAACAGACGTCATGACTTTCAATCAAAATGGTTTAATTGGAATGACAACAACTGTCCATGTAAACCCACCTACTGATGGCAGTTCTTTCAAATCAATTAAAATTGGTTGTTTTGGTTATGGTTTGTAGTTGCTTTGATTTGATCAACTACCTCACAAACTACACTGCAACTACAACTACAACTACAGAGTACCGTTTGAAAGGCTGGGTGGTCCTGATTAAAACAAATGACAAATGATCGCCCATGATGATATGACCAATATGCTTCTTTGATATAAACAACAGGTGGAACTCAAACGTAATGATAACAGAACACTTCCATTTCATATCAAACCACAAACCAACAAATATCCGGTTACATTTCCCCTGTATAAGTAAGTAGTCTCTTTCATTTGTGCAGAAACAAACCAACTGCAATAAAAATCACATGTGCCAATAGAACTGGGACTTGAGTCATAACTCCACAGCCGTGACCGTTTCCTCCCTCCACAGAAAGCACCAAAGGTCACTCCTACGTATCAGCAAGTCAACATCATTCAAGCCTTTAAGCTACCGCGACTTTGGGAGGAGAAGCAGAGTTGGGAGTGCCTGTGGGATTAGCAGGTAGTAGCTCTATAATACCTCTGGACTA
>NC_085004.1:30258003-30295503 GCF_963854185.1 Sardina pilchardus | reverse complement strand
GCAAAGCAAACAACGTTCTGGGATCCAAATCATGCTGACGTTTTTGGAGTTCAGTAGCTGAGTGAGGAATAAAGTTGGGGAGCAATGACCTCAGAGACACACTCCAGCCAAGGTCAGCCATTGCCCACAGCAAAGACCTACCTTCCACCGGCAGGACAAAAAGAGCCTTGTCCCTCTCTGTAGGGCTCTTCAAGACAGAGGCATTTCTCAAAGGGGCCCTCAGCTAACAACAGGGTCAGAGAGGGTGATCCAGGCAGAACTCCCCCAATCATGGCATACAGAGAACAGAGCAAACATACAGCACTACCCCCTTCAGCAAACACAGCAAGGGCACATTTCTGTGCCTTGCTACCCAAGACGACTTGGACGTTAGCTTTCAACTTGCACTAAGAGTTAAATCGTGTAAGGGATGCCCTAGACAGAGGAAATGTTCTACTGAGTTGATACATCAAGTCCAACTCCAGGCTTTCTGAAATGTTCCAACTGGGTTTAAGAGGTCTCTCGGCAGCCTTTCCCCCAGAGAGTTTGATATATGCAAGCACCATGCACAGCCTAGCAACAAGGAGACAAGAGACAAAAAACAAGCCAAACACATAAACATTTCCACCTGTGCATATTGATGACATTACCATAGAAGTCCAGTGGTGACTGCCCACTGTAATGAAGATTGTCTGACTGCACAACAATCAATTTCCAGACAACAAAATAATCTAATCTAAAAAAAACGTTAATTAAAGAAATTGGTCACAGGCACATTCAAACTTTTGGTGGAAGTTTCAGACAAACGTCTAGAACCAACCTCAATGTAAGAATAAATTCCTCCAATATTTTAACAAAAAAAAACATATTTTATAAGATTGAGGAAGGGTGTGGCATTTTTGGCATTACTGTACTCCTTCACATTTGGCCCCCTTTTTAAGATTGACTACATTCCCCGTTGTACAAGCGCAGACAGACAGGCAAACTTGTCTACCAGTATTGGGCCATCTAACGTCACTGAATGCGTTGAGTACCACTTCCTGTTCCTGGTGTGCACAGTATATTTCTACATCAATAGCAGACAACTGCGCCTTCCCAAGCAAATACCTAACTCACAAAACAATCAAGACATGAAAGAATGGGGTTTCTAAGATTCCCCAAATTATAAAATCAATCCGTTTTAAGCGAATAAATATGCATACACACACACAAACACAAGAGCGACAAAGACACACACAGCCACAATCTTATGTACTTGGTGGGTTACCTTAACTCCTGATGGCAGTTATTGTGGGTTTCCATTTGGCTATATTACACAATATAATAACTTTAGTTTACCTTGACACCAAACAGTTATGAGAACTTCAACTTCATGAATGCCCTGAAGCTGTACTTTATTAGAAAAGGCAGTGAAAAAAACGACGTAACGTGACGTGACCCGAGTTGGGCCCTGTTCCAAGCTCCTCGTCACCTCCACTAAGCTGCCCGGGGTAAGCTACGGAGTTGCCGGAATAATTCCGCTCACTAGCTCTTAGCAAGCAAGTCCCTGCAACTTAACTCTGCTTCACTTTCTTCAGTTTTAGTCCTGCGACTAAAACACTGCATTGTACAGAGCTGTCAAGACATTTAGAGGTTCCATAATGCTGTCTAATAAGGGAGGTTAATTTCACTGTCAACGTTACCTTAGGTAGGAATGAATGGCCGGTTAGTTACGTTGGAAAGCGAGCCAAAAAGTCAAGTAACTAGGCGCAACAGCAGTGTACAGTATCGTTGGATGATCACCTGTCGGGCCTTTTCTTATTCACCAGATGCCGGTGCTAGCCAAACAATCAGGTTAGGTCATGCCAGCAAAACCAGCATCGACCCTGGGGTAATACCGCTGTTAAGTAAGCCAAAGAAAACTATACGTAATATTGAAACCCGATACGGAGTAATCTTCTCAAGTGGTGACTTTCAACACTAGGCCTATACTACCTACCTAAGGCTAGCCACTTGCTCAACAGTGAAGTGACATTAGCTAACTCAGCTGACGTTGGCTAGCCACCGTTACCCCAAAAGAATTTCCTGGCTAGCTAACTTAATAGCATGTAATCGCTTTCCCCACTAATACTATGAATAGTCTGGCATAGCGTTACTACGAATAGCACAACATAATACTATAATTCAAAGATACAATAATCTTCACCCAACATCGCTTTGGATAGTTAACGTTAACCACCTGAACATCTGACCAGTTCGTCACCTAGCTAGCTAGCTATTGCTAACTAGCTAATACTTGGGCTTCCTTATACATTTCTTCCGGACCGACTAGCTAATCGAATCATATCATCTCCGCAGAGAGCACATTGAACATACCATAACTAACGTTAGCTAGCTTGTCCGACAAATACATCTACAACGCAAGTAAAATCCCCATGTGATGATAACGTTAACCGAGAAAGTTGCCTGTCGCTGTTATGAACATGGGATATATACTAGCGACACAGCTATGTAGCTAGCTATCTTGATGCTAACATTACTGTGAACTATTAGACTGCAAGCTGACAAGGTTTCAAATCGCATTATGCTGACTTGCTCTCTGGCTATGCTAGGTTGCCAGCTAACTTTGTTGCACGACGTAGATGTTAGTTCATCATTAAGCAGACACCAGACATACGGCATTAACAATTAACACTTCATCAGCGTTTCGCTATTGACAACCTAATGTTACTTGAGAGAGTGTTGGATTAAGCGTGCTAGCTGACACCAACAGTGGTTGGCAGAACACTTCGCTTGCTAGCTGGGTAGCACAGCAAGTACTCCATTCAGATTACTCGCTAGCAAGCTACAACTTGCTGTATGTGTCAAGACAACCCCCAGTGCACTGTGGCTAGCTTGCTACTTCCTAAGCAGGGTTAGCGAACACATCCCTCTGTATAGATCACAGAACTGTCCCATACGCATAACCCATATGATCGTGGCAACTAACATGTTGCAAGCATGATTCAACTAGAAAACACTCACCAGCCGTAATGATACCAGGTAATGACTGGAATCTTTTCTATATGCGTCGGAGGGAGGAACAGACCAGACATTCAAAATGGCGGCTCTTCTGGCCTCAGCACTTCTACTGCAGGCGGAAGGTTACACTGACTAATCTGAACCAAACTTCAAGGTTTGAGGAACTGAATCCATTGCATTTCTAGAACAGCAGCATGAGTTCATATGCTACTTGGTATTTTCTATAAAGGTGACAATGCATGGACATGGATGGTAGTAGTATATTTTGATTCATATATGATGTCATGGTCGATACCTTTACTACAGTTGATGCACTACCATGTCATGTTACAATATTCACGGCTGTAAGAAGTTAACATTGAAACGGTGAATTGACAGCTGGAAATAGATAATGGGAATTTGGGTGTGAAGTTGATATTGTCGACCATCTCCTTCCTATGTAAATTAGATGAAACATGCATACATTAAATAAATACCATTATTATTTAGAATTGCTTGATGACGATGTAGGTTTTTTCTATTATTTACTGTAGGTAGATAGACAACGATAACTCTCGGTGGAAAATCCTTGCTATTCAGCTACGTGTCAATGCGGCGGATGATTTGCCTCTGAAGTTGTGCTACGGTTTGCGCCTCACCTCGTGGCAGTCAGTGATGACGTTACATTGAACTTGCGCCGCACGTAGAAGACGCAATCTTGCTGAAGGACTCGTAAAGGAAGTCGTATGCTGCCCTCTCCTGAAAAGTGTAGGTTAGGCCCACATTATATTTCCCCAAAGAGCTTTACATATTGACAAGAATAAATTCCGTAGGGTGAGGATAAGGGCCTAAGTGGCCACTGTGTGTTTCTTAAAGTTAAAGCCTCGTTATTCATAGTCCTAGGCCTATCAGGGATGATGCTACTTGCCACACCCAAGTTTAGGGAGCAGGCCTGTAAGTAAAGAGCTGATTCCATAGTGTTATGGACTAACTGATGTATACTGGATTATGTATTTACAGTTACAATTGAAACGGGTGGTATACAGAACACAGTTACACTGATCAATTTAAGGATTACATTTTACATCAACACAGATGATTTCCAACCTTTTTGAATGATAGATTTGGCTGTAGGCAACACTGCTGGTTCAAAAACATCAAAGCTCAGGTCAGTTGGATAGGCCTACAAACAGAATCAAACTTGTGAAGAGTCATTTGCACCTCAGCATAGCCTAAAAGGGTTAAGCACCCCTTATAGAAAATAACGGAACTGCTTCAAGTGCTTTTCCCCATAACTGCAGTTTTGAAAGGGACCATACATCCCAGAGCAAGTAACCTATTTTACATGTGGAAATTGTAAGCTGTGGTAATAACTATCTGTCATAGCATAAGGTCATGGCATATTGCTTTGCCTCAAATGGTTTACAAGTTCAGTGTGCATGTGAAAACAAATCACAAAACTGAGGGTGGGATGGCAACAGTGAAAAAAACAGCCAAAAGCCATGTAGTGAATATCTCCTCACAATCCGCTCTCCATTCCAATGCAATGTAAAAAAAAATAAATAAAAGCCTTTCGTAACAGCTCTGGCCCCATGTACTAGAGACAAACAAGCCTGGAACAAGCCTGTCCCTCAAACATAACAAAACTCTTCCAGACACTCACCGAAAGGGGGGTGGTGGTTTATTGGTGAGTTTGCCCTCTGGTGATTTGTTGGTGTTTGGTTCAAATATCAATGAACGTGGTGTCATCCAGAATCGCCAGGCCTGGACACAGTTCTACAGTAGTTCCAACTCCTCTCCTCTGGCAGGCAGTAAAGAATCTTGAACACCAAAACCACCAACAGAACAGCTTGGCCTCATGAGTAGTTAATAGCATTTTACATTTATCAGACACTGTTGTCCAAAGTGATTACATGTTAACTAGAAAAGCACTCCGAGAGCGCAGCTACCTCCGCCTGCAGTGTTCTCAGAGGTTGTCATACATTTGAACCGAAACTATTCAGATCGCCACCACGTGGCCATACCATGCCATTACACCACTAAGCTGAATACATAAATGCCTCTGGAATCCCGACAGAATTACGGATCAGTCCCAAAATGTAATCGTTTCTACCTTGGGTCATGTCTGACCTTCCCTGAAAATCTCATCGAAATCCATCCTCTACTTTTTGAGTTATGTTGCTAACAAACAGACAAACAAACAAACAGACAAATAGAAGAATAGAATAGAATATATACTTTTTTGATCCCGTGAGGGAAATTCAGTTCTCTGCATTTAACCCAATTTAACCGAATTAGTGAACACACAGCACACAGTGAACACACAGTGAGGTGAATTACACAACCCAGAGCAGTGAGCTGCCTGCCCAACCAGCGGCGCTCGGGGACAGACAGACAAACGCCGGTCCCTGATGAAAACATATACCTCCTTGGCGGAGGTAAACTATATTACAAGGGGACTTTAACAACTACACTACCACTGCCCTTTAGCACAATGTCATACACTTGTTCTCCAAATATCCTACTTCACATCCACAATACTATAAAGCAAAGTTATTGTTGTTTGCTCTTCACATTTTTGTGTGCCTACATTGTTTTGACTTCATGCAGTTTGTAACATTTGTTTTGTCTGTACACAATGTACAGCAATTTTTTTCTGATGTCATCCCACGGTTGCTGAGTGACATTCGATTGACATTTGACAGTCATATTCAAAATGAAGAAACCACTGCAAATTTGAATATAACCGTCAACTCATTCGAATGTTACTCAGCAACCATAGGATGACATCAGAAAAATATGCAGTGGTCTCTTAATTTTTTCCTGAGATGTACAGTGGGGAATATAAGTATTTGAACCCATGCTAACGTTTACTAAAAAGAGGAATATAAAATCATCTTTTGAAAATGTATCTTAATAATACCTTGATATTTGAAATGAGTAAAAATCTAACCTTTAAGGACACCAATTTTCTTTGTGAATGAAGAATGTATCGTAAATAAATAAATGTGTTTCCTCAAAATACAGGGGTCATAAGTATTTGCACCCCTATGTTCAATTCCCATTGGCAATTTTATTTTTAAAGGCCACTTATTTCATGGATCCGATATACTATGCATCCTTATTAGTTACTTTGGCCTTTGGAATTAAAATAGCCCCACATCATCACATACCCTTCACCATACCTAGAGATTGGCATGGTGTTTTTTCCCCCCCTTTTTTTTTTTTGCCTATAAGCATGTTTGACGCTCATTGAGCTCCAATGGTCAGAACCTGAACATTTCTTGTGTTGTAACTCATTTAAATATAAGATTGTTTTGATCATTTTCTGTTAGGTATAAGCAAGCTCAGAATATAACCCAAAGCACAACAATTATCAAAATCAGCATTGTAATGACTGGCTGAAGCATATTATTTATCCTAACCATTTTGTCTGTTTGTAATTTACAGAGCTGGACTGTGCGAAAACATTGGAGATGGTTTGAGTTCTCACAGAATGGACAGTAGATGATGGTAAACTATTCACTGAATTTGGAATTGCCCCAAGAACTATTCAAATGTACGGCCCATAGGTGGCACTCCACATTCCTTCCAACGTCATGGCTGTCTACATGGAAACTTCTGTCAGGCTCTAAATGGAATTTACATTGAGTTTGAGTCAAAACTATACACAATCTAAGAATTGACATTCAGTGTAAATTGTCAAAATGATGTCAAAGTACTACCCAGTGCAATGAAAACTGACAAAAGGGTCACATTGCACGGTAAGTTAAATAGTGTGATACAGTAGCTTGTGATCGGTCCTGGGTATACAGTGGCAAATGTGCCATCAAAATGTGCCTGAAGCCGCTAAATTCATGTATCCTTTACAAGGTTACTTGGAATGTGCGCAAATTATGTCTAACTTGATTCGGTTCCTTTGTTTATAAATTTCTTTAAAATCATGTTGACAATACATTTCACTGTCAATAGCTTGCCTTGTTGCAGCACTTGACATTGGCAAATCCTGAGGGGAGCCATGGCATAAATAATAGTGTAATTATATATTGTGAGACAAATTGACCTCTGATATCATTGGCTTATTGACGTGATAAACCTTCTGTTTTTCTGACACGCTCTTTGAATGATAAGGGCCTTCGCTGCACCCTTGACCCTAAAACCATGAATGTTAGGGTTGTTGGAAGTATAAAAAAAGAAACCATAGTATACATATCACCTGAGGGTATGTAATTGCCTCCTTAGCATGCTACTCTACAAAAGCATCATCCAACCCCTTCTACTCTACTGTTCCCCCTGTTTCTTCACTACACTAAATGTCACCAGCAAGAACAAACTCATTAAAATCTCACACTTAGCATCCAAAATAATACAGCTTCCCACCCCCAGCCTCACTGATGCAAATGACACAGCCACTACACGCCTTGCCCGCACCATGGCAAGCAGCCCTGACCATCCCCTGAACCGGTTTTTCACCCTACTTCCATCTGGCCGCAGATACAGAGCCCTGGACTGGAAAAAAGCGCACTTTTAGAAAAGTGTACCCTCAGCCATCACTGCACTTAAACTCCGGTGACAATAATCCATCCCCCTCTATTCCTTGTGTTTATGTTGTCTGCACTGTCCACTTTTGCGTGCACTGTGTTGGGGGGGGGGGGGGGGGGGTACTAGAAGGGAGGGGTTGTATGGTGGGTGTCACATTATATGTTATATGTTATATGTGATGTGTGATGTGTGATGTGTAATGTGTAATGTGTAATGTGTAATGTGTAATGTGTAATGTGTAATAATGTGTAATGTGTGATGTGCGATGTGCGATGTGCGATGTGTGATGTGTTATATGTGATGTGAACATCAAATGCTGCTATCTCTTTTATGGAATGTATTGATTGATGTGTGAAGAAGAATATCCTTATAGGACAATAAAGACTATCTATCAAATGCACACCTCATGAAGGTTCTTAATTTTGGTATTTGTATAATATATCAAAGAAGTAGATGCTGTGATGGCCAGTTTTCACATGTCACACAACAATAAGCATATTACATGGTCTATGGCCTATTTACAGTATGTAATAGACTGCCAAATGAGTAGACTGATGTTATAGCAGCTTTAAGGCCAGGTTCAGTCACCCATTATTTTCCAGTTAACATAACCTTACTTTTCCTGGAAGCCAAAGGAGCATTCACATGCAAGAAATATTTCCACAGATGCTGGATACATTAACACATTTCTAAGTAGCCTACTCCCTCATCACAACTTAATTTTCAAGGACTTGAGACCTTAAAAGGGATAGCGATCAGGAAGAAAAATCTGTTGCAAGCAATTTTAGCATTTTCATCAGTATAGCTAAACTTTGAAATTGAACATGGCAGGTACTAAAATCTGTCTTCACATGTATCCCCTGGACAGTCTATTCAGCCGATCTATCAATTGAGTGATCTATCAATTGACAATTGCTGATCTTACTTACAGAGATGTCAAACAAATAAAAAATACGCTTCACACAAATATGACACCATTGCTTTCTTGAAAAAGCTGAATGTGGTGTATCTTTGTACTTTAAACTATAGGTCTACCTTGTATCACTGGATGAAACACAGTGATGGATTGAAGAGAGATCATTGTTAATGTCGCAAAGTTAAGACAGTACCCTGAAATCCTTGTATACTAGTTCCTACGGGCCTATAGGCTCATCAACAATGGGCTAAAACATGTATACTCTATAACATATGAAACATGAAATATGAAGTTGGTAACCTAGTTTTTCTGTAAATTCATGGAATAGGCCCTTTGGTGCATGGAAAGAGAATATAAAAAAGCCTATATAAATGGTCTAGATTTCTGAAACAAAATGAAAAACATAGTGAAGCTATTGATGCCATGAATTGTAAAATAATCTGTTTTAAGCACCTTCCTTGGTGTCATTTGGCTGTTTGGTGGTAGGAATAGACGGTCTCTCTCAGCCCTATCATTAGGCCTATCACTTTGTCTGCTGTACACAGACTGTCTTGTTGAATATATAGGCCTATAGCTATAGCCCTCCTACACAATCTGGATTGTGGTCATAACGCCTGCATCTTATAGGCTTATAAACTTATTCCTTGTTATATTGTTCTTAAAGTATATATATTTTTTCTTGCTTGTCAAACAATTCTATTATGTTTGCATTCTTGTATTTTCATAGGCATAGTTAATATTTAATAATAAGCAAAGCTATTCAATTCCTGCACTGTTCACTTTTGCACTAGGCCTATATCACCATAGCACCTTATCATCCTCATTGCATCACATGGTCAGTCCATACTAGACCTTTGTAATCACTTCACACATTTTTAACTCTTTCAGAAATGTTTAAATATCTGTGAGTGACCTTTATGTGAGATTTATGTATGTGTGTTTGTTGTGTTATGGTTTTCTATGCTAATGAAAGCCTTACATTTCCCTGAATGAATAAAGTAGCCTAGGCTATCTATCTATCTATCTATCTATCTAGGACTATATCTATCTAGGATATTTTTATTTGCCATATAGCCTATCTAATTATGAAACCTTTGTTTACATTTTTTATTTATTTAAAAAAATACTTACAAGTATTATCAGAAAGGTGTTAATTCATCGAGACAAGATATTGTCTGTCTCACGTGGTAGGCTTATGTCTACGAGTAGGCTACGACGTCTGAAAAGTTTGAAGTGGTTAGATATCAAAATTGAAGAGAGCGCGAGCCACGCTGCAGAGCGCGTGCTTGTGCTGGAGTCTTGGTTGTTTTACCACTTGTCACCTATAGGCGACGACATAGAGCCCGCCGATGCTAAAAAACAACAACATTTCACCTTCTTTTCCTCCTAGCCAAAATGCTTGAGCACGTTTAAGTGATTATGGAGTGCGTTTGTCATGTACTGAACCGATAGTACACGGAAAAACCGGGGAGATGAAACTTTGAAGACAACCCAAAGAGCTTCTGCCGAAAACATGGCTGTACGAGAGGAAGGAGAGATTTTGCACAGTAAAATCAGGCACCACGATGGGGTTGGCAACGCAAACAGCACAGAGAGCTTCAGGAACGGCTATGTGAAGAGCTGCGTCACCCCGTTGAAACAAGACCATCAAAGGGGATTTTTATTCAACCTTTGTAGATTTTGCAATGAGGATATTTTAAACTCCAGACTATTCCGGGTGTCTGCTATCTATGCGGGTGCGTTTGTAGTTTTTGCGGTGTCTTTTTTGATATCCAGGAGCCCACTAAGTGAACACGGCGTCTTGGATCTGCGGACTTTTCTGTCTCGCTTCTCGCAGTCCATCAGTCCTCTGTTTAGCATAGGTTGCGCGTACTTCTTTTTGACATTTTATCTCAGAAGGAAAAAGAGAGAAAGTAGTAGATGTTGGCTCTTGGCACTTCCAGCATCATGCTACTTTGGAGATTTCTTGGTCCTGCGGTTTTTACAGTGGGGAGAGGAGCAACATCAGATGCAAATGGTGGGCAGGTTGTTATTTGTACTGGGCTGTGTGGGTTTACTGACTCTCATCCCCACTTTGAAACTCAAACATAGTATTCTGATTTTGCTGTTCGCCAGTTTGGTGTGGCTGGTCTCATTCACGAGTCTCAGCTGCCTGCCGCTCTGTCTGAGGCCAGTCTTAGCGTGCTTGGCAGGGGTTTCTGGATCTCTTCTAGCGCTCTGTTTCGACCATTACGCCCCCCCAAGGGAAGCGCCGAGTAGGATCTCCAACGCCGAGGAAAAGGTGCCTGTGATTAGACCTAGGAGGAGGTCCAGCTGTGTTTCTCTGGGAGAAACATCAACCAGCTATTATGGCAGTTGTAAGATGCCCCGCAGACCGTCACTGCCTTGCATTTCCAGAGAACAGGTAGGTATCCAGAGCCCTGTGCGGTTAAAGGCCTGTCACTGTTTGCAATGTTATTTTGGATACATGATCATAGAACCCCTTCATTTACCTGGGAAATGTGGCTATCAAAGGTTCCTTAATGTGACTGAATACTTTTTGGGTGGCTAGAATGGAGTAGGCCGCTATCAGAGGATTGGTGTTGACAAACAAAATTAGAACGTGTGTGTGTGTGTGTGTGTGTGTGTGTGTGTGTGCGCCCGTGTGTGCATGTGTTTGTGTGTGTGTGTGTGTGTGTGTGTGTGTGTGTGTGTGTGTGTGTGTGTGTGTGTGTGTGTGTGTGTGTGTGTGTGTGTGTGTGTGTGTGTGTGTGCATTATGTGTGTGTGCGCGCGCGCGTGTGTGTGTGTGTGTGTGTGTGTGCGCCCGTGTGTGCATGTGTTTGTGTGTGTGTGTGTGTGTGTGTGTGTGTGTGTGTGTGTGTGTGTGTGTTTGTGTGTGTGTGTGTGTGTGTGTGTGTGTGTGTGTGTGTGTGTGTGTGCATTATGTGTGTGTGTGCGCGCGCGTGTGTGTAAATTCAGATGAACCTCTCTGATAATGGTGCTTGTATGCATGTTGGCTTATGTTAGTTGGCTAATTGAAAATATGTTTAATAATAATGTCCTGCCTATAATGCAGAAAAGAATACATGTTAAGGCCTATAACGTCAACTGACAATAACAAAATTACCCAGGTAGGGTAGGCATACAGGTAATTTCAGAACATATTCATTAGACCTGCTTTATGGTGTAGGTTAGTCGGCGTATCCAGTTTTGGTAACCTCGGTGGAGCCTGGACGAGATGTCATTGATGCTTCTCAGGTAGTTTTCTTGAAAGGGGTACCTGCACCTCTCAGTGTTATGGTGCGGATTGTCCACTTTGACTAAATACCCGAATCTGATTAATGTCCTCACAGCTGTAAATTATCTTACATTAAACTTTCTCGTGTGTTATATTTTCCGTGGTTTCGTGAATGAACTCTCAGTGATCTTTCCACATTGGGTGAGGTAGGCCAAATGTCAACAAGGTTTTGGAGATGACCTGTATGCCCCTTTGCACTTCTGTCAGTTTTTGCCCCACAGTTGACCTTACTGTAAAAATGGAGATGCACTATGCACAGTACAGTATATATTCTGGTTATGCGAAAATGGAATGGCTTGTTCCTGAACAATGCTTTTTATAGTCGAAAAGGGTTGATAAATAATGTTTAGTGTTGCGCAGTGTGAACTAAATCCCTGTTTATTTATTTCTTTTTTGATGGCTGAAGGGGGCACAGAGTACCCTTTGCCGGCCTACAGTAGGCCTAATGGAAAGTTTACATATCATTTAGATGTTTGACTTGAAATTAAATGAATGTAAAATGAGTTAGTCATTTTCTTTGCTGTTGTTTATCTCTTGAAACCACGTTCAGGCCAACACATCCTTGTACAGTTGTTGGTTTATAATGTCATTGTTGCCAGTCAAGATAAGCTGTGCATACCATTGCTGGGCACAGTCTACATTGAAAAGCAAGATTGTGATCATTAATTGCAGATAAAGCACATGTACACTGTTCCTGAGAAAACTACGTCAAAAACCCTTGTTTGAAGTTCATCATCAGGCCTATTGGTTGGAGAGCGTGACATGACTGCACTTGTTTTTGTCTGTGTTGACTTACCTAGAGGACACTAGGCTACACCACAAGCAGCAGAAACTGCCACAGTGTTCAGGAGAGACACTTTTAAGTATCTGTGTTCTCTTCGCATTGACATTGTTGTCAGCAAGAGTACATTTTAGGCCCCTCGGCCATAACTCTGCTGCTTCAGGGACTGGTCATGATATTAATTTTGCAAATAGAATGTTTCATTCAAGATGAACAAAAAACTTTTACAGCAAAGAGCTTCTCTTAATTTTGAGTGTTTGAATGGATATATAATATTACCCACATTTGCACACAATGAATTTGATTGTCTTCTACACCGCCAGGTAAACCTGAGCTATTTGTAGTGTATGGTAATGTAGTAGAGCCAAGTAGCTCGTAAGGAGTTAGTGATGATCAATTTAGGTGGACTGTGCACTGCATTTGAACTCTACATGCGTTCTGTCAGTTCAGTTTAGTTCTGAGGTATTTCTGGCTGGATTGAAATAGCATAAATAAGTCAGACTATATGTTTGCTACCTGGTAGCCTAGGAGATCCAGCAGGAGATTTTGCATATATTTTACATGTCTAGCACACCTCATTCACGGCACATTCATTCTGAAACTAAGGTGTTGGGTCGGATATGACACAAGTGTGCATTGTTTCTCGGTTTGTACTGCCTGTCTTTTTGTAAGTTGTGCTGTAGACTTCACTTAGGTATAGCATAGTCCTCTGTTGATGTGTAGTGAAATAGGCATGTTCAAATCATCATTCAGCAACATGCAGACCAAGACCTGATCCTATGGAACGAATTTGTCGAAGCCTTTATATTGTTTATATAGCCTTTTATATGTTTGTGTGGTTTTAAAAGTCCCAGAAACCGGTCCACATATCAACCAGGATTTCTCCTGAGTGATCTCTACAACACAAATAATCAGGAGTGAACGTGCTTGGCTGTTTCAGATTGTGACTCCTGTGAGACTATTGCACATTGGCATTACAGTGGTTGTTTACAAGTCTTTTTGATACGTAGCTTAACACTGGGCTGCATAGCAGGAACAAGACACCAGTAGCAAGTTGTCAGCTGGTAGGAAGTGTGAAAAGTCTTTTTTGTTGTGGCCCAGACGGTCATGCGTTTTTTGATAGCAGAGCATCAAGTATGGCACATATGACCAATCTTTACTGGGAACATTTGTTACTGTAGTCAAAGTGCATTAGTAATGGAGGCCAAGTTTTACATAGCCTACTTTGATCGGAGGAATTCTGTGTCCCACCCTCCATGTCAGTTGAATCCCCTGTAACAGTGCACAACTCATACTCCGACTAGTTTATGATTAATTCGGTTAAGTTTAAGTTCAAGTTTTATTGCAAGATTATGGTGCTTAATTGAAACCAACACTGGTAAATGAGATGCATGCAACATTACAAGAGACTGTTATCTATACTGAACATCCTACACCAAATGCTAAATGAATAGCTAATATTGTTTATTTATCATGTTGATTTTAATTTCATATAGCTCTGTAAGCCATGATACCAACCTTAAAATGAGTATGTCTTATATTGATATTATCTCTTGAGACGTAGGCCTTATTTATATCACATTCTGCCATTTTTTATTTAATGAAATATAATTTGGCCTTTTTCATCCACCTACAGGCTTCAGGATTTTTCAAAAATATGTTTGTTATTTTTTCTACAGACAAGCCTGGAGTCTTGTTTGCCCTCCAATCTTTTTCTTTGGTACCATGAATAAAACTGCCAGGTGCTCCCTTTGACACCTGTGACTAATAACATTCTTGGTGAACGACCATCTCATGTTCATGACCACCTCATCCATGTTTAAAACCTGCTGTGGCAGGATTATGGTTCTGACAGTTGGCCCTCTATACAACAGGCGCATCGTTTGAAATGTTTATGTACTTAAACCAAAACAAAGTCCAGTGACCTTGGTGTTGGCAATATCGTGATTGTGGGCTAGCATTATTAATGGTGCTCATAAAAGTCCTTTGTTTTAAGTAACAACAGCAGCAAGGCTATCTTTTTCTCCTAGTAACTTTGTAGAAAACAGGAAGATGAAGTCCATTGCAAAGGGTGGGTGGTCCACGGAAATCTGGGATGATAAACTAATTGATATTGAGTGATGAGTGTGAGGGCTGACTGCTTGAGTGCCCCTATAGTCTAGCATCAGTGTGGTTCATGATGGCCTGCACGAGAGCTTTTAATATCAGTGATGGAGGAGCCGCAGTGTTTGAGAGAGTGACATGAGGGAAAGCAGGCCATGGGCTGAAGCCTCTGGAAGCAGTCCACCGGCTATTTCTGTCTATTGTTTGACATGTTTGTCATGCCCGTCATGAAAAAGGACACGTTGGATGTCTGACATCCTGTGTCACCCGGTGATAAACATTGTGGCATGTCTGGAGACGTGAGGAATCAGAGGTCGCGTGAACGCTAGGTAAGGTTAATGCGAGACATTTGAATATCCTCAGTCATTGCCATACGTCTCCTGATCAGATTGCTGCAATGAGCATGTTCTCTTTGGGACTGAGGTGGTTGGCTTGCTTGCTAGCAGCTCAACCAAAGAATTGGGTATATTGGGTAGCCATTCTCATAGTTGGCTTAACCTGTTTGAGGATGTAAGCAAGCATGTACAGTAGATTGAAATCAATAGTAGTTTTTTTTATTTATTTTTTTTATTTTTTTTTATTTTTGGGGGTCTTGAAAATATCCAAACTCAGGATGTGTTGTTACATACAAGGTGTAATATATTTTGCAGAAATATATTTATTTTCCTCAGAGCCCTTAAAGAGATTCTGATATCTGGATAATACACATCATGTTATCACAGTGATGGAGTAAGGTTGGAAACAGGTAGCATAAGCAACAATGCAGATTTAAAAGAAGATTATGTTGAATGGGGAATCGAATATCAACATTTTAGAATGTTGATATTTATTGCTCAAAGTAAAGATGTGAGCGTTATACTAGGACACAAGTATATTGTTGGACCATTGAAAGGACATTTGCTCAGCATGCAACCAACAATTGCAACCAATGTGCATACTACTCAGTGTGCATACTACTCAGTGGTTGTGCATACTACTCAGTGGTTTGTCACATATTTTATATATGAAATGAGAACTGTTATTATTAGCTAGCTAAAATGTCTTTAACCATAACCTACTGACCGTCATGGCATGATGTTCCCAGACAGATTCTTTCACAGAGAATCTTTTTGGCCCGTAATCGGTATTCAGCAGTAGCACCAAAAAGTAAACTCGCGTTGCTGTTAATGCAATCTGGACATTTTAAACTGACACCCCTACCAATTATTGTGCATATTCACTTTAGGTAGATATTGGCAAGAATTGGTATCAGTACTTACAATATGTCTATCTTAACAGCAGTGTATTGGTTAAATGCTTACCTTGTTAAGGGAGTATGTATATCTAGATGTCATGACGGGGCAGGTGAAGGGGTGTCAATGTTTTTTATTGTGCAATAATGGCAGGATTTGGCCATTTTATAGGCAAGCTTATTCAGTGGAAACTGAGTTTTGGGAGACATCCTACAAAGGACAAGTGTTTCTGTCTCAGGGAAGACATCTGCTTTTTGTGAAAGTAGTGTGGAATCTTTCCTGGTGTTTCCTTGGCTTGGGAATAGCACTGTGTGGTGCTGCCGTTCCTCACCATGTAGCCATAACATATTAATGAAGCGTTGGCGAGACGCACAATTCATAATTCATCAAGCATGATGGGTGGGAGTTGTGTTTTTGTCTTCACAGCAGAGGTGTCAGTCAGAAAGTCATGGGACACAGGATTTCAGTTTCTCCAACAGCAAGCAATGGATTATGGGGAACTGTTCAGGAGCCAGGATGAAATCTATTGAAACTAATATCTATCTAAATGTCCTTAAATACCTTTAATCATACAACTCAAAGATTCTTAAAAGATCTCTGAGAACATCTCTGTCACAGGTGGCATAGGGGACAGGTACACTTCTGATTGTTAGTTAGTAGGCAGCTATTAAGTTTGCACAGGATGTCCATGCTGTAGCCTACAAGTTGTCATAGTAATGTGGACATACCCAGGTGGATGTTTTTGTCCATTTTAAGTCCAGTGTCTTAGTTGCTGCCTCTGTTTTCCCAGACTGTGTAGTATTATGTCTATCTCTATATATTACATTGTAGTACTGGCCTGGGCTAGTTCCAACTAAACAAGCATATCAGTCTCTGTATTTGAGAACTGCTATTGATGAACAGGTGTATCACTTTGATGTGATCACTTTTTTAAAATCTAGGATGATTATGTCAGTGTTTATTTGTTTTAATTCTTTTATTATTATTATTATTATTATTTTTAACAAATCTGACCTTACCAGTCTTTATGTTTTCATAATTAAAAAACTGAGTTTAAACAAGTAGTAGGCCTATTATACTTTATTATCTTACAAATTAGATATGTACTTAATGAAAAGGTGCTTTCGGGGCTCTATCTTAATTCTGCTGTGGCCCTTTCTGATCCTGACTAATTTTATTGAAAGCACCTGCCGTTTTCGCGCAAACTAGGGCCCGCTAAGCCCACACTCTTTTTAAAAGCAAATCTGTGTTCCGTGCTGAGTGCTTACAATATATGTTTTTAAAGGTCGCTCTGCTACTCCATGAGACTTCCATGAACGTGTGTATGCTTTGAGCAGTATTCTTAGTGGTGTGTGGACTCTCCAGCATTGCTCTTTAATTGCCCCGTAGGTTTGGGAGGCCTTAGTGGACATGAGAGGACAAAGCACCATTATGCGCGAGTCTAGCTGAGATGCGGCTTTTCTGGCCTGTGGCCTGTCCGCTCGTATCTTCGCTGATAAACTCAAACCGTCAGCATGTCATTTTGTGCCTTTTTACTTTTGGACCGTCTGATCTCTGCATGTGCGTGTTGAGGAATGAGAAGAATGGCGTTCTGAGTCACTGAGATGGGATGAGATGACTGGGTGGCAGTGCACTACACTCACAGAGCGGTTCAACACTGTAAACTTCCCTCAAAACAGATTGTTCTGCAAATGCATTCATCCTGTTATCATGCATGACCAAGAAAGAAAACAACAGGACACATAGGGGTCTGCATCTGAATTGAATAAAGGACTTGAAACACAGCTGGGTCACTTCACACTTGGACACAGTGGAGCAGCTTAGCAAGATGCTAGCCCCTTTATATGCTATATTTTAAATTGCTCTGGAACTGGACTTAGATTGTGGTTGACACCACAGTTCTGAGACTCAAAAAGGCATGGGGTGTATAGGGTTCTTAACTGGTCTGTGATGTCTGCTGATGTGTGTGGAGAGGTAGCTGTGTGTGTGTGTGTGTGTGTGTGCGTGTGTGTGTGTTGGTTTGAGGAGCAGAGCTTGAGGGCTGGGGTGGGCGCTGGGGTTATGGGGTAGGTGAGCGAGAGAATAAGCGCGAGGCGGCGGAGCAGCAGAGTGCAACGCTGTCTCTCGCTGCTGTCACGTTCTCCCGCTCTGAAGCCATGTGGAATGATATAACATTGACGTCACTGAGCAGTGACGTACGAGAGGGTGACTGCAGAGAGAGAGAGAGAGAGGGAGAGGGAGAAAAAAAATGAGCCTAGTTTTACTTATTGCTTTGTAGAATTTAGTAACTGCCTCATACCACGATGGGGTGTTGGAAGGCTTGAAAAACCAAAGAAAAAAGTGTCCTCAAATGAGGACACTCACACTCTTTGGTCTGCAATTGTTTAATTAACAAAAAATTATATGTTTTTTGCAAACATTTTAGAGTTCATCCAAAATATGAATAAAAGAATGACCAATGATTTGGATTATTAAACTTTTATTTTACTTAGACATGCTATTGTAGTAGTAATAGCTACATTAATAATTACACCACCATAAAATACTTCAAATTGTGTCTGTATTGTTTTTCAGATGCATGAGTGTATTAAACCAGGGATTTCTTGCGTTGGTTTTTGAAGAGGTGTGTGTCTGTGTGTGTGTGTGTGTGTGTGTGTGTGTGAGTGTATGTTGTATTTGTGTGAATCTATTATAAAACATTTACATATTACAGAGACAATATTGAGAAACTTAAGGTATTTCATGTCATAATTTAAACATCTTACCTCATTTTAGAAGTACAATGATACTGTTAAGTAAGAATGTAAAAAACAATAAACACAATTGTAATATCGTAAAGAAAAATAACAGTAATTTTTGTATGGTCATTGTAGTGTTTTTGTGTGACCATAATATACCTTAAATATAAATTCACATTGTCAGTGAATCACACAATCAGTAGGTGTGGAATTTGTTATTTAACTCTGATTGCCGTCAGGTAAACTTGAGATACACTGAGCATATGAAGACTGTTTAAGGGTAGATGTAAGTGTAGATCACTGATGTTTTTTTTGAAGGGGGTGTAGTGGTAATAGTTTGACGCACTTTGTTTATGCAAATCCACTGTTTTAACTGTAGTATGCATTGCTGTCATGTTTTGCACACCTGACATTTTGTCCCCTTTGTAAAATATCATACATTCCTTGTGGGGTTTGCATTCAGTAGACATAACCTACATTTGAAAGAACAAAGCAAGTAAATAAAATCTTTGAATATTTTTATATAATTTATAATAATAGCCCGTTTGAAGTTGTGCATATTCACTATTCATATAGCTCATTATGTATAGTTTTCTTAATGCAGCATGGATGTGGATGTAGGCATCATTTTCTGTATGATTTTTCCCCATCAGGATTGTTTTTTTTTTTTTAATGAAAAAAAATATCACACTTGCATATATCATATATTTCCAGCTTTAGAGTACTTGGGCCTGAGGGTCTATTGTTTGTTACTACTTAATGAATGAAACCATTTAAACGTCATGACTCTCCATCCATTTCCAAATTAAGTACCTTTTGCAGCAATTCATAAATATGACTAGACAGTAGACGCCTTTTTCATTTCCTTTTTAGGTAATATGCGTGCCTTTTCGTGTCTCTGTGTGCCTCTTTCATGGTGTTGTTTAGCTGGTTTGGGGAAGGGAAAGGGTTAAGCCTGCTGCATGTCGGCCTGACTGTCTGTGTGTGTGTGTGTGTGTGTGTGTGTGTGTGTGCGTGCGTGCGTGCGCGCTTGTGTGTGTGTGTGTGTGTGTGAGCTGAAACAGGATGCAGTGGCTGTATTGTGAGCCTGCCGCTGTGAGTGCAAACAGATGAGAAAATGCAGGAGAGCGGGTACTCCAAAACTCTGTCGCCTTGGAAACCGCTTGCGTCATGATCGCCGGCAATTAGCTTGCTCTGTGTAGCGCTCAGGGTAGCTCTGCCTCGGGTGAAGCTAATGGCTGTTGTTGCTGACAGCGAAGAGAGGTACTGTATCACAACGGACAGAGCTGCCTCTCACCATTCATTTGCACTTCTCTGTCTGTCTGCAGTCAGTACATTAAGGAGTCAATCATTCCATCCTCATACACAAATATTTTGTTTTATACAGAATATTTTTTTTTCAGTAGAATTGTTGGGCCTGTGTGTCCTAAATGTTTATGTTTGTTGTTTGCAAAGAAAAATAATTACCTATTTTTGTGCTTAATGCACATGCCCCAAATAATTGCGGTTTGCATACCATGCATGGGTAACGTCCTATTTCCTTTTTATATAGGACATGTCAGTCGGAGTGTTATTGTCATCTGGCCCCCTCATACTCGGCACAGAGGGCCGTTTTCTCCCCTTGATTCTGGTTGCTTTCCTATGTGAGCTGTAACATGCATTTGAGAGTTACTTGTGTAACTTACGCATTTCAGAGCTCTGTTGCAACCATGTGCTTGCTTCGAATTTCCTGATTGCGCTAGAGCAGGGAGATCATGAGGGAGGGAGAGAGAATGAGCGAGAGAATAAGGGGGAGAGAGAGAGAAAAAAAGAGAGAGTTTAATCTTCAATAAACGAGAAAGCCGTTTTGCCTCGGAACAGCTGCACATCCCCAGCCCCCTGTCTCATATTAGTGTCCCAATCGCCACTCCTCTCTCATTCGTGTAAGTGGATCTGGGATTTTCTGCATGGTTTATCTCCAAAGCTTTATTGCACCATAAGGCTCCCTCCAGTTCAAACATTTAAGGTGGCCTAGTAGCTTTTAAGTCCATGAGGAGGTCATTGAACCTTGTATGTGTCCACTGCCCCACGCACACACACACACACACACACACACACACACACACACACTTACTCATACACACGAGGGAAGGGGAAAAAAGTTGTTTGTTCAGCACAGGGACTGGTTGGTTGGTTTGTGGGGAGGGTGAGTGAGGTGGTCGGGGTGGAGGTGAAGGGGTGCGGGTGGAGGGCACATGGTGGAGTAAGTGGGGATGAGGGCTGCGTGCGACTTAGGTGGGAGGTCAGGGGTGAGTTACCGCAGCGGGGGCTGGCCGTCTACATCCTTTATTTACACTGGCGTGTGCATGCCGCGTTAGGCTCTGTGCTCGACCGACCTCGCCGCTTTAGGTGCTCATTTGTTAATTCAGCTAAGATCTGATCATCTTTGCTGTGAAAATAAACTGCTGAGTGTGTGTGTTCTGTTTCAAAAGCAGTTTCTTTTTGTCCGGCTCTTGCCAGTGTGATGAGAGAGCAAGAGAGAGGAGTGGAAAGAGACATTTTATTTGACTTTTTTTTAGTATTTTTTTTTTTTTTTACTTTTTTTAATTGCAGTGTTATTTTTTTTTTCATCAGCATCCAGGAATTCCTTTTGAAAATATGTTCAGAGCTTACAGAGAAAATGTTGAGACTCTTGGATGTACTTTCTTTGTCTTTCTTACTCTGTTTCTCTCTCTCTCTCTCTCTCCCCCTCTCTCTCTCTCTCTCAATTGAAAACAGTGTCAGCACTGCCGCTCTTACACCAAAAGGCCGTTGCTAGGTGACTGCTGACGTCAGTGGTGGCTACAGAGGAAGGTTTGTGTGTTTAGCAGCTGAGGGCAAACCCAGCTGAAAAGGGCAAAACTATGAAGCGCTGTAAGTCACTCGCTGCTGTGAAAACCTGGACTCCACTGTCCAAGGAGAGCTGCTCCTTGAGGTAACGGCGAAACATTTTTTCGAGAAAAAATATGTGCACTCCCTTGTTCGCCCTCTCGCTCGCCACTATTGAACAAACACAAAAGCTTTTACATTTCTCTGAACTGTTCTCCCCATCAACCTTGCCAACTGCACTACGCACGTCTCTCTCTCTCTCACACACACACACACACACGCACGCCGACAACACCCCCCCCCATCCCCCCAGCCTCTCTCACTGTCGGTCTCTCACTGCCCCCTGCCCCTTTGTGAAACCTGGGATCTGATGTCATAAGTGAGATTTTGTTGGGGGGGGGGAGGGCAGGGGTGGAATCAATCTCTGGCGTCTGAGGAAGGCCCCCGTGCCGGCCAAAGTGGTATCCCGTCTGACCGAGGTTGCATTAGACTCCCAGCCACCGTCTGGCGGCCGGTGTAATCCACTCTGGAACCTGCCTTTCCTGCTCTCTCCTTCTTCCTCCCATTCCTCCCTCTCTTTCTCACGCTCGGCGTGTGTCATTCCTCTTCCCTCTTTTTTCATCTACGCTACTGGAAGTGAATATATTTTGTTATATTACCCTGTAGAAAACACATTTATTTTTGCTTAATTGATTTGTTATTTAATTTGATTTTTTACATTTTTTTTTATTGTTACTGAAAAAGGTTATCCAAAGTATTGTCTGAATGACAAAATTACAAATGAATGACCTGCAACTAGTTAGTCCTCCTGGTTCTTCCGTGCTGTAAGTCCATAGCTAAGTGTCATTTCTGTAGCAGGATGTGGTTGTTGTGGAGCTTAATCGAGTGTTTGTTGATTGATTGGGCAGATATTTATGTATTACTCTCGCCATTTGTCTCTGTGGCTGACTGGCTGTGCTTGTAATGCAGCACATACCAGAGAGAGAGAGAGAGAGAGAGAGAGAGAGAGAGAGAGAGAGAGAGAGAGAGAGAGAGAGAGAGAGAGAGAGAGAGAGAGAGAGAGAGAGAGAGAGAGAGAGAGAGAGAGAGAGAGAGAGAGAGAGAGAGAGAGAGAGAGAGAGAGAGAGAGAGAGAGAGAGAGAGAGAGAGAGAGAGAGAGAGAGAGAGAGAGAGAGAGAGAGAGAGAGAGAGAGAGAGGGGGAAGGGGGTGGGGGTGGGGGTGTGCAAGTGCTCTCCTGGCTAAAGAGGCCCAGCCTGTTTGATTTATTTGGGAGTCAGTTATGGTTTAGTCTTCGGCCCTTCTGTCTGTTTACTGGGCTGGGTGTCCCCAGTCTACAGTCTGCACATCAGACGCATGCATACACACACGCACACACATATGCACACACACACACGCGCAAACACTCACACAACTCCTAACACATACATGCTTTGAAAAAGAGACAGAGGCATTTGGCCTTGTTGTAAATAAGATGGCATTTAAAAAAAAAAAAAAAAAAAAAAAACGTGACCGCAGCATAGCCAACTATTTGTCTCGGCAGAGTTTGTTTGCACCATGTGACGTGTGGATATATGTGTATGTCTTGTCTCGCATCGCATATCAAATGTTTGTTTTTGAGTTTCTTTTGATGGTGTGAGAGAGAGAGAGTGTGTGTGTGTGTGTGTGTGTGTGTGTGTGTGTGTGTGTGTGTGTGTGTGTGTGTGTGTGTGTGTGTGTCTGTGTGTGTGTGTGTGCTCAGGAAAGTTAAGAATGACGTGCTGTGTCATAGATAACATGTGGCCCTCTTAAGCCTCCCAGTGCCTTAATGAGGGCAGAGATAGGCAGCCGCGCAGGAGTCACATGCTCACAGCCCCCCCCCCCAGGCCCCCCCTCACCCCCCCATCCCTGCTCACTCACTCCCTCACTTATGGCTCGCTATGTTCTAGATGGAAATCAGACAGCGTGGCCCACCCAAACGGTCACGTATAGAGATGCACACCAACTCCCCGCTGGGTCTTGACCAGACACCGCTGCGCTACGCTCCCGTTCCCCAGTCGGTCATTAGCAGCCTTGCCCATTTGTTCCAGACCCAAGCTGCCCCGCGAACAGAGTTGAGTGGTGCCTGTGACGGTGGTGACAGTGGTGAGTGTTGGTGACGTTCGCAGCGGAGGTCAAGGGCACCTGTGTGAACGCATTTGAAAACAGTTGGGAGTGAATGAGGGTTGGTGTTTGTATTTGGTCTGAAAACACCGTAGAAACCCCACTCTAAAACCAAGTGCTAGGTGCTGAAATGCTGTTGAGGAAGGCTGTGGACGGATTTTGTTTTTCTTTGTTTGCAGCACCACATGGAGAATGATGACGTGTGTGTGTGTGTGTGTGTGTGTGTGTGTGTGTGTGTGTGTGTGTGTGTGTGTGTGTGTGTGTGTGTGTGTGTGTGTGTGTGTGTGTGTGTGTGTGTGTGTGTGTGTGTGTGTGTGTGTGTGTGTGTGTGTGTGTGTGTGTGTGTGTGTGTGTGTGTGTGTGTGTGTGTGTGTACATGTGTGAGTGTGTGTGTGTCTGTATGTGTGTGTAAACGTGTATGTGTGTGTGCTTGTTTGGGGTCCGGGGAGGTGGCATAGTGGCCAGACCTTGCCTGCCATTTGGCCTTGGCCCTTGTTAGCTGTATCACACTGACACATAGGGCCTTTGTCATGGAGTCACGGTGGCTGTTTTTGGTCCCTCATGTGATTGGAACCACACAGTCCTCCTCAAAGACTAACGGCAAAACAGGTTGTCCAGCTCTACTGCGGGCGGACTGGCCAGTTTTAACCTCACCATGCAGCGTTGTGTTGCCCAGGAGCACTAGGCTATGTTGCTCTCTCCGGCCACATGGTTAACCTACACATGTGCTGTCATGTGCTGTTGGTCTCCCCCTCCTCTAGACACTAGACACTAGACAGGCCTGTGTTTTAGGTTAAATAGACCAGTCTGTTTAGGTGATGTCAAGAGCTTTAATAGGCCGGCTATGGCAAGCCCTAAGGCTAAGAAGAAGTACAAGCACTGTACTAACACTATTTTACATGTTCACCAAATGGCCTTGGTGTTAAGTTGTCATGAAACATAAATCACATTTAAGTGTCTCGCCTCCACGCACGTCTGAAATGAGTATAAAAACGGGGGCTGAGCAGAATTACTACCTGTTTTCGTACACCACCGCCACCTCATATCTCGAAATGGAAATCTTTTCTTTTTTTCTCTCGTTCTCTCTCAAGCAAACCCACAGGCTTTTTTTTTCACAATCCGACCTGTCTTGTGTTTTAAGTTTATCCCTGTCGGAGCCCACGATAAGACCGGTGCCACTTAAAATGATGTAGTTATTACCCGCCAAGGGCTCGTCCTGATGACACGCATTATCTCTCTGTGCTTTCGGCTCGTCACTTGTCGGCCCCAGGACACTTTGTCCTCGCTTGTTTTTTTTTGTTTTTTTTATTCGAATTAGACGGGATTTTTTAAAAAACTGCTCAGTGATAACAGTTGCAAAGAGCCCTTGGGACGGAGTGTAAAGTATTCCTTTGCATTCTTTACGTGCTTTCCCCTTAGGGAGAGATGGTGGGCTAGTGCAAATTGACACCATATGTTGACCCCCCCCCCCCCCCCCAAACTACAGAGGATAATTTGTACTCCTCTAAATGGTTGATGGAGGGGAAAATACAAAAGATGATGGGCATAGTTTGTTGTCAGCAAATGCCTTGAACACATGTTGTCACTCACTAGTCACTTCTCACAGGAGAATGAATGTAGCCTGTGTGTTTTTGACTAGATTCAGAAGATGTTTGGGTTTGCTTTAGAGATGCAATTAGCACTTAGACTCTACTTTGGTGTTGTTCCTGAGTTTGAACAGTAAATGTTTTTGCTACCATAAACAGGACCAGGAACAATAGCGTGCTGATGTCTGTGTGGAGAGGGCCGCTGCCTGCAGCCCTGTAGTCAGGCTAAACTTTCTGCACCGAGGCTAATGGCCTTGTCTCCGTGCTCCAGCGATTGATTTGATTTAGTCTCTGCGGAGACGTTCAGGCCGGGCTGTGGAAGCTGCCTCTGCTGCTGCTGCTGCTGCTGCTGCTGCTTTTAGCGGCGCTCTCCTCGAACCCGGCCCGGCCTCACCAGCGCTGCTGGATTTCTCCAGCATCAGTAATGGAATCTCTTGTTGCCATCACATTCCTGAGATGTGACTTTGGCATCTCCACCCAAGGTATTTTCCCCTTAATCACTGCTGCTGCTGCTGCTGCTGCTGCTGCGCACAGCACACACACAGACACACACACACACACACACATACACTCTCTCTCTCTCTCTCTCTCTCTCTCTCTCTCTCTCTCTCTCTCTCTCACACACACACACACTCGTGTGAGTTAAGTTTCTTTCTTTTCTTTTTTTTCTTTCTTTCTTTCTTTCTTTCGTTTCTTCTTTCCTTCCCCCTCTTTGTGAAACGTTCCTAATCTCGGCGAACAATGACATATCAGTGATTTCTAGTCAAAGGAAAATGCAGCCGTTCGTGCCATGGGGCATTACAACACACGTGCCATTGTTTTCTTTTGTCACTGCTGAATTTAAAGCTTAACACGTGGATAGACACCCTGGCACATTGCCCGCTTTTTTGAAATAATTAATCTTTCTTTCTTTCTTTCTTTCTTTCTTTTTGTATTGACTAATGAGGTGTATTGTCATTTATTCTGCGGAGCAAAAAGGCCGTGAGCAGGTCCATATTGCCCGTGTGGAGTGTGTGGAGTGTGTGGCCAGCCTCAGATCCTGTGTGGCTGCTGCGGGTGGTGAGCGGGATGGAGACGTGCGTGGAGAGAAGGAAATGTCAGCTTAAATGGCTGACGTGACTGGGACCTAAATGTCACTCCTAATTGTATTTTCCTGATTACAGTTTTTGCTATCGCAATCTTCGGCAGGGATTTCCCTCTGTGGCTCGGGACCACTGAGTGCTGTGGGACTGTGTGTGTGTGTGTGTGTGTGGATGGGAAATGCTGAAAAAGGCATTTTTGTGCAACTGGTAAAGTGTGTGTTTGTGGGTTACTCTTTTTCCTTCGCTTCTCGTTTTTCTGCCGAGCAGTCGGAGCCACTCAGACATGCCTGGTGCATAGCCTGTATTTAATTAACATTTCCACGACTATCTTATCGTTTGTCTGTGCATGCTGGATGCATGTCCTACAGTGTCGAACGTCCAGATGCACTCCAGTAAGATCTTGTTCCAGTGAGCGTGTTGTGAAGGCTGTTCGGAGTGTGTCCATTTCTTAAGCACCAAGCTCAATGTGGTGGAGCAGCAGGAGATTGTGGCCATATTAGAGTGCAAATGAGTCTCTCAAATCCGCTAAACAGCCACATACACATATTTGTGTCAAGTTGCTTTTTACCACTGCCAGCTTTGTTTAGTTAAACTTTCTTCTTTAATCTATTCCTCATTTGTTCTTTAAGAGGCCCATAGTCTTGACAGTATTGTTTTGAAAGCCTACACTGACTTAAGATGTTTTTTTTAAAAATATGACTCTTTAAAGGGGGATTGTGAAATTGCCAAATGCGTTGTTATTATGAAATGTCCTTTGGATAGAACGGTCATTAAATGGTGTTAAAATGGCCGATTGGGAGTAAAATCGAATGAAATCAGGTTGCATGACAGTCACATAAACAGCTTCCATGGGACAGTAAATGGGAGCGGTTCCTCAGTAAGGTCCGTGCTGTTGGGGAGGTGTCTGGCCCTCCGGTTGCTGTAGTCCTTGCCTCTTGATTCTGAACTCCCGGACTTCGGTTGGTGGGTGCCGGCGGTTGCCCCTCCGTTCCCATTTTGCGATGGAGATGTGATTTGGACAGGTCCGGACTGTTCTCTGGCAACCCCTGGACTCCTCCGTTTCTTTCTCTCTCTCTCTCTCTCTCTCACTCTCTCTCTCTCTCTCTCTCTCTCTCTCTCTCTCCCTGTCTCTGTGCAGGCCTCTCGGCAGCTCGTCCACCCTCCAGGGCCTCTGTTCTGCAATAAGGTTTTATTTCCCCTGCGCTTCCAGCGTTGTTTAGAGAGATCTCCATTGTGTGCGCGTTTCTGTTGTTCTAGGTTTAAGCCACTGCTGTAGCCCGGCCTCTGCCCTGGGAATTAAACAATTTGCATGTTGCTTTTAGGTTATCACTGTTGCCATCAGCCAGTGGGTCTTAGACTTGGCTTGCCTCGGTATTTTGCTGTATACATTGCTGTAGCCTTCCGTGGGCTGCTGAGGGCTTGACTGTATCGCCGGCTCCTGTGTAGTCTTAAGAAGCAGGCTGCAATGAAAGTCAGAGAGTCGGAGAGTCAGGGATGGTTGAAGCAGACCTCAGAGTGACCTTGTGCGATGCTTTGGATCTAATTTGGTGCCAGGGGCCTTCTCAGACTGTTAAATGCCACATAAAATCTCAGAATTGTATTTTTGGTATTTGAACACCCTTTGCTTGCGCAAAACACATGACTAATTGTCAAAATATTCAGTATAAATATTTTAGTAGCGATTGCAGTTTGTAAAATGACAAATCAGCGTTGGCTCCGTTAGCCATTGTCCCAGCCTTGACTGCATGGGGAAGTTAAATGAGTATAGATCTCATGAAGACGGGTCAAATAGAGGAGACAGCTGCTGGGGAGGTCTGTAGCGAGGACATCAGGGCTTTTCATGACCGTGACACAATATAATGTCCTAATAGCCAAGTTGTGTCCCACAACCTTGGATTTTATGATCTCAAGGAACTCTTGTCTTGTCAAGTAGTAGGGGACTAAACTTGATATTCGAGCAGGAGCACAGTCACGCCACACACAACCGCCACGGCCTCCGTCAATGGCCCACAAGCATGCGTAAGAATGAAGTACATTCCTCTCAATCGTGCAGCGTTCCATGGCTCCATTGTCTTCACTCCTCGCCAGTGGGTGGTTATTTCTCATGAGGATTTGTTTTATGATGCTCACGTCTCAAGCCTCTGCCTGTCTGAAGGGTAAAGCTTGATGGCTGAAACCTTACGGAGGGGGCCTTAATTGGAGTTTGTTTTCGACGCAGGGCTCCAGGTTGCGTACTCGAAGCCGACCTTAACGAAGTGCAGTTCATGCAGGGGCTTGCAAAGTGCAGCGCGCAGCGGCGTTTGCAGCCAGTGACAGCTTTGATAACTGTGTAAGGGAACGTGCCTGGGGCCGGAGTCAGCCACTTGTTTGTAAATGATTTACTTGTCAACAGGCGATTTCTCAGGGGGTGCCGGCGTGATAGATGGCAGCCTTCGCTCGCTGGCACGGCGGGCACCGTTCACATGCTTGTTATTGGTCGGTGTTCCAGGGCTCCGGCGTGCGGGGCGGCTCTGTTTATGCGAACAGTGCGCGCTGATTCCTCGATAAAGCCAGATGTTCCCTTACAAGGCCTCCAGCCCTCGCGATCTGGCAGCCATGTCCATATCAGGTAGCCTTCCTGTTGGGTGCCACCACCCTCCCCTCCTAATCCACCCCCAACCCCCCCCCTCCCCTCCTCCTCCTCAGTGGGGCTGTTGGAGAGGAGGCCTCCCTGCAGCCGTCTCTGCTGTTTGACCTGTCTTCATGAAATCTACACTCATTTGTCTTCCACATCCAGCCAAGGCTAAGGCTACAGGAGCCAGGCTAATTTTTCATTTACAAACGGCAGTAGCCACTTATGCAACAGGCTTTTGTCAACAAGCTAGCCAGTGTGTGTGGTGGAAGGATCTCATGGTTAGAGGTCATGTTTTCCAAATAACAAAAATCAACATCAAAGATTGTGTGTGGCATTTTAGCAGTGTGTAACAGAAGTTGGAGAGGAACACATGTTCGAGCCTCAGAACATCATTCACACGGTAATTGCAGCATAAACGTCAGTCTGTGGGGAAAGACAATTTATTGGGCTTCCCTGAGACACCAGCAAAAATATATAACTACTTCCTGATAAGGGGCAATAGGGCATTCTTATACCCTTATACCCTTATAACCTTAGTGTGTCGTAGTAATACGTTTTTCAATATGGAGTAGATCATGTCAAAGTGTTGATTATCAGAGACTGATTACAAGACTTCTCAAACGTTTTATAGATGAAAGAATGGAATTGAAATGTGAAAAGGAGAACCTAGCTTGCGTCATGAAGAGATAAGCTGTTTGTCAGCAGCACATGTCCCCCCTTCCTCCCCACTGGAATTACCTTCGCATGCATTATCTGCCTGATATACGCATCAATATTTTGTCTATGCCATGAGGTCACCGGTCAGGGAGCAAGCCCACAGTGATTGCTTATGCCGGAAAAAGTACTGTAAAATCCTTCCGGACCCGTTCTTAACAAGCACATAGGCAGATGAAAGCAAGGCCCGGGGGTTTTACTGACAAGGACGAGTCAAGGTATTTTGTGTTGTTATGGCACCTGGCTGATCCTCGCCACAGATCACGTCAGCCTGTTTGTTCCCAGATTCAGCTGAGCAATGCGGAGGTCCAGGTCAACAAGGGATATGGATCACAAGGGGGGAAATCACCTGTGCTAAATGCACCAGGCTTGGAACTATTTATGGGGTCATGGTTTACTAAGTACATTGCAGTAAACTCTAGATCAAACTCCTCCTTGCAAAACCCATCCCTTTTCCCGTGTAAAACCATGACTTATCTCTTGATAACTGTTTGTTACTGATTAATATTGACTCTGATGGGTAGACTCTTTTGACGATGGCATGTATGAACATTTGTCTGCTTGTCGACAAAGCAGAGCTTGAAATTTCAGCATGAAGGTCTTATTAATACCACTTGCAACTATGCCTGCCGTATAACAGTGGTCAGTGGATTTAAGCATGCAAAATAATGATCACTTCAGTTCACTTAAACCGTTTCCATGTGGTCGAAACAAAGGGCCTTTTTTCCATGTGTGTGGTAGCTAGCCATGGCTGCTCGAAAATCCCTTTCTCTGGCATTGTTTCAAGGCATGGGTGAGCTCTGGCTATATGCATGCTCTTTAGCACTAGGCAGAAGAAGCCATTTGCAGCGCTCGAAGTAATGAAATAAGTTAAAGCATGGAGTGAAGCCTTTTATATGACATCGTCCAAACAAAACACAATTTTCATAGATACACAAATTTAACCACAAATGGTTCGCTTTAAAGCTTGGTTTGTTATACATTCTTGAGGAGCTTTCATATGTACATGTGTTTTCTTAAATACACTCATGCATGGCAAAGTGGTTGCCACTCAGAAATACTGTAAACATGAAGTTACAGCCATTTTTCACATCTTGCCCTTTTGTTCTTACAAACCATAATAATTACAGTAAGCTTGAGAGCTTGGAGCCAAGCTTGTAACCAAGCTAAGTAGTGTTGTGAGTTGAATCGGCCCTCTGTACTACAGTTAAAATGTTCAGCTGCACTGCAGGCATAACACAGGCACATTAACATTCACTCCAGTGTTGAAGCTGTTTTCAATAAGGTGATATACCTCAGTGCATGTTGAATTGGATGGACCTCATCAAGTGCTAAACTGGTCGATGGAAAGAATGAGAGGTTGTCTCCTGTTGTGGCTTTTAGAAGTTCTTCCCTGTTATTTGAAGATTGTTTGTAAAGGTGACTCATCTTGTCACACCGGCGTGTCAGTGTCTGGTAGATTCTTTGCTCAACACAGAAGACCTGGAAAAGGAATAAAACAAGTCTTCCAATTACTTCCTCTAATGCTCAAATGAATATACAAAATGATAATTAAAAAGGAAACAATTTCAAGTTTTGCTTGTAACCCAGAATGTTTTATTTTTTATTTTTTATTTGCACCTTCTCTGGCTGAGTTACTCCACGTTGTTTTCAGTTTGCAGCAGGGGCTGTTTTTGAGCCTAGTGCGGCGAAGCAGTGCCGAGTGGAAATGGGCCGCTTGGGTCTGAAACATGCCATTGTGGGAAAAAGTTCATCATTGACGCAATAGTGTTGACCTTCCTCTGCTTGTGGCATTTTTGTTGTTCCTGCAAACACGTGTTTGTCATTATGCAAGCTCCTCTCGGTCAGGCACCCGGCCAGCTCCAGAAAACTCCAAGAATGAGCCGGAGACTGACAGGCCTGGCTGGAGATTTTCTCCCCTAAGTAAGCTCCGCATTCCTGTCTCAAAGCAGATTTTCTTTGTGGTAATTTGACGTTGTTCATTTCACACAAGAACCACAGATTACTGTTTTTGTTTTCGTCTTGTTTTTTTTCTCTCTCTCTCTCTCTTCTTCTTCTCTCTCCTCAAGGTCAGCAGTCATTGGCCTATGCACTGCACTTAGAGGCATGCACCAAAATACATGCACTTGAGGAACTTGAACAATGAGCTAGTGACTTCTCATTTCAATGCTTTGCCCCCATGCACATCCCACACCCATTCAGAAAAGTATTTCATGTGTAACTGTGGGCATAGTAGTATTGGTTTTAAGAACAACGATTGTCTTTTTAGGGTGGTGGCAGCAAAGAAGTCAGCAAGTTTAATGCTTTGTTGTTTATTTAAATGTGGAAAATCAGCTGATGCATTTGCTTTAAAAACAGAGGTTCATGCATCATTTACATGAAATGGAATGTATATGTTGTGGCCATGTATTTTATGTCTGTGTGGTGCTTACAGAATATAGAAATACAGCATGAACAATTTGATTGTTCTCAGTTGTTCTCAGATTAGGCAATAATATAAAAAGTCTTATAATGCCTTAGACATATTATGGGAATATACACTACTCGCAAAAAGTACTGAAACATTGAGCTGTTGGACATGTGCATTGAAAAGTTTAGAGGTCACATTAAGTTCACCTGTAAAGGTTATAGTGTATTTTAGGTCCATCCTGAAATTTCATCCTCACTTTTTGTGAGGGTAGTGTAGTAGGCTGAAAGTACCCAAGGAGTCCAAGATCAGATAGTCATGTTTTAATGCCGATGATTGATTGTCTGTCACGCTCACGCATGTGCTTCTATTGTCTCTGCAGCTGCAACACTGAGTTGCTTCATGTGTGTGTGCTGGCTCTTTAATGTGTCTGCCAGCACTAATCCTGCCGAATCTCTGCTCGTGGGTCTCTCCCCTTTACCAGACTTGGTTGACATGTTTGGTCATTCTGAAAACTAGGAAATGAGTTGTGTACTGTGGAGCTGAGGCTACAGAGCAACATCATAGCAAGAGTTTGTAACGGCGGTGAAGCGCAGGTCACGAGTTTGGAGTTGATCTCCTTTTTCTTACGTGTCCTCCATCATTTTAATCACAAGTCGTCTGTTTATGGTTATGTAATTCGTAATGATTATGAAATTGTTTTGACGTGGTGTGAATGACGGCAGGATTATGTTCATCTGCGTCAGTAGGCGTCATAATGAAACTCCGAGAGAGCACTGCTCTATGAGTTGTTTAGTGAGGTAAAAGTGAGGGCTAGGAAAACAAGTCTAGGAGCCGCATGGGTGAAATAACACGCATCTTATTGACACCGTGCACCATCATCAGGCCCTTTTGATTCGGTGTGATGGAGTGGGAGATAAGGAGCGGGTATGGACAGAGAGAGTTCAACAGCGGAGGAAAAGAAGTGGCACCCTTCCTCTCTTTCTTTGCATGTTCCACTGCCGTCACAAAGCGGCGCGTGTGTCTCTCCGTGCAGCCCGCGAGGCCCAGCGGCTTTGAGGAGTCAAATAATGGCGGGCGGAGGGGAGATATAGCAGTCGCACCAGGGGAAGGGGCTGAGCGCCGGGGCCTTCACAACAGAGCCACGGCACAACACTTTCAGCTCAGATTTACTGCTTGACTGGGCAGCCCTCCGCTTGCCGGCAGCTGCTGCACATACACAGGCACACACACGCGCACACGCACACACACATGCGCGCACTCTCGCGTGCATCCCCTGTCCGAGCAGCAGCAGCCTGGACGGGCTCGTCTCGGCTCGGTTTGCCTTGGCTGGCCCGTCCTAGCCTGGCCTCTTGTGGTCTCAAACCCAGCTCTGTGTGTGTGTGTGCGTGTGTGCGTGTGTGTGTGTGCGCGTGTGCGCTGTTGGGTCTGGCCTCAGCAGAGGGAGGCCCTCGGACTGTGGTGGCGGCTCCGTCCTTGGCTGGGTGCGCGGGGTCGTGACCCCCGGGGGTCTGGGAGAAGCCCGCGCTGCGCTGCGCTGGGAGTCTCTGCGGTGTGTGTTAACGAGTGGCCCGCGCCGCGCCAGCTCTCGGAGACCTGCGTCACGTCATGCCGCATCTGTTTGGGTTGGAGGCAGGTGGCCTCGGGGAGCCGGGCTGTAAATCGCACAACCACCCCGCACATGCCTGCTAACCAGCTAGAGCTTTACGCTGCCTCCTCCATCACACACACACACACACACAGGAGGCACAAGCGCACACAAGACACAAGCTCTGGTCGTGCATGCATGGACTCGCTCACTCACTCTCATATACGCCACCATAAACTTGCAATCATAAATTCCTCCCCCCTCCCCCCCCCTCCCTTTTCTCCCTCCTTGTGTGAGTAAGCCTGCTTGGAAATGTCACACATATTTAGCCAGACACTGTAGCTGAGAGCAGTGCTGGTGCAGATGTAGAAGTATTCATTGAATTGCAGAGGGAAGCAGCTCCCCTCCTCTCTCTCTCTCTCTCTCTCTCTCTCTCTCTCCTGCCTTCTCCCGATGACTGTGCTCTCCCCCCGCCGCCTGCCAAGACGGAGAGAGAGAGAGAGGGAGAGAGACGGAGAGACGGAAAAGAGAGCGAGGTGTTGAGGGAGCCAGCTGCTCGTGGAGGCCGGCAGCCGGCGGCGGTGAGACAGAGGGCAGCCATTGCCTGGCTGGCTGGGTGATCTTCCCAGCGCGGTCACACCTGTCCCGGGCGCTGGTCGCCTCCGCAAGGCAGCGGCGGGAACAGACAGAGACTTTGCTGTCCTCTGGGCTTAGCATTAGCACTTGGCCACGGTCTCTCTTTTTTTCCCGGCATTTAGGGACTTCCCTTGAATGTGAGATTCAGATTCAACACCCCCCCCCCCCCCCGCCCCCCTTCTTCCTCTCACCCCTCCATTCTTCCTGGGCTCCTCACATGGCCCTCTACCTCAGCTGTCCCAGTGAGGAAGCCCAGCTGGCCGTCATATCAACACACGGAGCCATGATGCAGAGCAGCAGTCCCTCCTCCTAGTATGGTGAATCATACATGCTGTCACTGACCGTGCAGTAACCCCTAACTGATATCCAAACACCAACCGCGATGGCTTAACCAGATGCTGACTGCTCCTAACTGAGGGTGTGTGTCTCAGGGTGTGTGTGTGTGTGTGTGAGAGAGAGAGAGAGAGAGAGAGAGAGAGAGACAGATAGAGAGAGAGAGGGAGAAAAAATAGAGCGATCGAACGAGACGAGAAATGTGTATATGTAGACGTACGTGACTGTTCTGGTCACAAGCCTTCGCTCTGTATCACACGCAGTGCGCGATGATTTGATCATTTTGTCATACATTACAGTCATGTTTAGATTTATGGTACAGCTTTTGTCCAGTAAAGCTTCATTATATCACAAATAGAAATGGCTTAGTGCTCCTATCCACAAAATAGTATGTTGGTGACTGGGATTATTACTACACAGCATTCATTTGTCTGTTTATTGTAATTAAGGACAGTTACAGTTAAAGGATTACAGTATCTCTGACATTACTTTTACATTTAAAATTAAAATGGCTTTAGGTCCAGAGGAGTACTTAGAGCATTTCCAGAATACACACAGGAAAAAGGAAGTTGTAATTCTTGCGGAAGGACCTTTGATATTTACTATAATTTCCATATATGTTTTGTAATGCCTCCCAATGAGATTTATTTTAAAAATAGCGAGACAGAGAGAGTCAGCAGCCAGTCGTTTGTGCATATATTTTACAATATTTTATATTACATGTTAGAACATTTTATGGAATTTAGAACACATTGTAAAATGGTAAAACAACTGTATATTTATTTTAATAATATTAAAGGCTTATCTTGTTGCCCCTGTACATTACAATGTGAGTGTGTTCCTCTTGTAGTCTAGATAATATTGTGAACCGTTGAACACAAGAATATTTTCTGAAATCATGATAGTGATTTAAATGTGGCCTAAAGTTTAAATATGCGAGCCCAATTTTAGAGGTGCTCAGTGTGGATATTGAAAATGGACACCAAGTCAGCAAGAGTGTGGTATTAGCACAGAGTTTACCTCAGGGCATTCAGGAGCTAGTGGACGTGTCGTGTGCGTAACAGCACTTTATGGTGCCACAGCTACTGGAGCAGCTCATTGACAAGCCCATAATAATACCAGCTTTGTTATAGCAGTTGCACGGGGCAACTGTTCACTTGGCGTATTGGGCCTAGCATCACTCGGCGTGGCTTAGCCTGCGGCTATTTTCTGTTTGGCGATAGCAGTGAGTGCTGAGTGAGGAGGAGCGGAGAGGAGAGGAGAGGAGAGGAGCGGAGCGGAGAGGAGCGGAGAAGAGAGGAGCGGAGAGGAGAGGAGCGGAGCTGAGAGGAGAGGAGAGGAGAAGAGCCCTCGCTGTTTTGGGCAATCACAGAGTCGTCCCAGAACAACACCTGCAGGGAGAAGTGACAGCAGGGTGTGAAAAGCGCTAGATGATGCTGTTGTGCCCCCCCCACCCTACTCTCACTCCTGCCCCCCCCACTCCCCAGAATTTTCCATGGCCCTGCTATCTTCCCTTGATGACACCATCACCCCCCCCCCCCCCACCACCACTCTGCTCCAATCAATAGCGCCCTGCTCCACTATGACTTAGGAGGGAGACTGAATCATGGTATGTTCTCTTACAGTGGTATGGTCCAGTGCATAGTCACACCACAGACAGTACATTGTAAGCCCATAACACAGCGTTGGCTCAGGTCGAACATTTGTTGTCGAGGACTGTCGAGGACTAGTCAGGGGTTATTGTCCTTCAAAGTTCCCCTGACTATCACTCATTTCAATTGTGACTTTACATGATGGAGTCTTCTGTAATGGGACTTTAAGTGGTGAAGAATGGACAGAGGCTGTGATGAATACAGTGAGGGGTGATTCTGACCAGAGTCAGTTTGAGGAAATCATAAACAGGGGATTTCATGAATGATCATCAGGGTTATTTCAGCTTTTTGAAGGTGGACATGTTTTGACTGATTGCTATTAAATGTCACTTACCTCAGTTAATCACATGTAATCCTACCATTTGTTGCCCTGACATGCAGATCCATATTAAAGCCTTTTCTCATTCGAAATGGGATTGGTGACTTTGTTTATAAGACTGCTGTTCTTATGTGTTTTTCAAGACTTCTTACTTTCTACATGCAGTTCCCTCACTAGCTGTCTTAAATCAGCATTCATGGCATTTCACCTCTGTAGTGCTGTTGTCATTTCACTTTTGGCCCCCTCTGTTTAGTTTGCCTTGCGTTCAATGGCTCTTCAAAGCCGCTCTTCAGGGACTCTCCAGTGCTCTGCAGCCCAGTCTGTAGTGTAGTCACAACAAACGTCTCCTCCGCCTTTGGAAGTGGCCTTTGAAACGACTGAAGACGTCAGCGTAAACTCTGGTGGTGGCCATCTCTCTTGCGCGGAAGCTCTGATGAATGTGCAAGTGTTTGTTCCTGACTTTATCAAGCCGCGCTGATTAATCGTGGCCTTAGTCTCCGAGCGTCTCCACCGGTTGGGCCATTGTGTCCCGTCCTCTGAGAAACAGGGCCGCTGAACAGGGCCATTTGCCAGCCGCAGATAGGCCACAATAAAGTTTTTTTTTTTTCTTTCATTAAGATAAGATAATGTTAGCAAATGTTTTGACAGCAGTCTGACTGGAACATTTACACCTTAAGTGTCACAAGCCTATGCCAAGTTTGTGTTCACGTCCGAACTGAAGCAGATACATGAAATCTATATGATGTGTGTACATTGAGTCTGGTCGGCATGGGACACCCCTTGTGCACTCTGTGGCAATCACGGCCCCCAGAAATCAATGCATTCCGGTGCATTATGAGGCTCTTGCCGCTTTTGACCAAAGCACTGTTTATTTAAAGTAGTAGCGCAGTGAAATACAATACGGCCATATGTTTGGATTACCGAAAATAGGCCCCCTTATCTGCTTTTATGTCAGACTGGTCAACCTCTGAACGCTCCTTTACTTCACCTGAGTAGTGAAGGCCTTATCGCGCTGATATATAGCAGAATTACC